>NW_024060167.1:0-5000 GCF_016432855.1 Salvelinus namaycush
TACTATATGGGGATACTCTGGGGGGATACTCTATAGGGATAGCCTATATTGATACTCTATGTGGATAGTCTATAGGGATACTCTATATTGATACTCTATGTGGATACTCTATGGGGATACTCTATAATGATACTGTATATTGATATTCGATGTGTATACTATATGGGGATGCTCTATATTGATACTATATGTGGGATACTATATAGGGATACTCTGTGTGGATACTCCATATTGATAATCTATGCGGATACCCTATATTGATACTCTATGTGGATATTCTATATTGATATTCTATGGGGATACTCTATGGGGATACTATATAGGGATACTCTATAGGGATACTCTATATTGCTACTCTACGGGGATACTCTATATTGATATTCTATGGGGATACTCTACGGGGATACTCTATGGGGATACTCTATAGGGATACTCTATGGGGATACTATATAGGGATACTCTATAGGGATACTCTATGGGGATACTCTATAGGGATACTCTATGGGGATACTATATAGGGATACTCTATAGGGATACTCTATGGGGATACTCTATATTGCTACTCTATGGGGATACTCTATAGGGAACTCCATGGGGATACTCTATAGGGATACTCTATATGGATACTATATGGGGATACTATATAGGGATACTCTATATGGATACTATATATGGATACTCTACGGGGATACTCTATAGGGATACTATATAGGGATACTCTATATTGCTACTCTACGGGGATACTCTATATTGCTACTCTATGGGGATACTGTATGCAGATACTCTATGGAGATACCGTGTGGTGATACTCTATGGTGATACTCTATGGTGATACTCTATGGTGATACTCTATGGTGATACTCTATGGGGATACTCTATGGGGATACTCTATGGGGATACTCTATGGGGATAATCTAAGGTGATACTCTACAGTGATACTCTATGGTGATACTCTATAGGGATACTCTGCATTGGTACTATATGGGGATACTCTATGGTGATACTCTATAGGGATACTCTGCATTGGTACTATATGGTGATACTCAATGGGGATACGCTATGGGGATACTCTATGGTGATACTCTATGGTGATAGTCTATGGTGATGGTCTATGGGGATACTCTATGGTGATACTCTATGGGGATACTCTATGGTGGTACTCTATGGGGATACTCTATGGTGATACTCTATGGTGATACTCTATGGGGATACTCTATGGGGATACTCTATGGGGATACTCTATGGGGATACTCTATGGTGATACTCTATGGTGATAGTCTATGGTGATACTCTATGGTGATACGCTATGGTGATACTCTATGGGGATACTCTATGGGGATACTCTATGGGGATACTCTATGGTGATACCGTGTGGTGATACTCTATGGTGATACTCTATAGGGATACTCTATGGGGATACTCTATATTGATACTCTATGGGGATACTCTATATTGATACTCTATGGGGATACTGTATGGGGATACTCTATGGTGATAGTCTATGGGGATACTCTATAGGGATACTCTATGGGGATACTCTATAGGGATACTCTATGGGGATACTGTATGGGATACTGTATGGAGATACACTATGGTGATACCGTGTGGTGACAATCTATGGTGATGCTCTATGGGGATATTCTGTGGTGATACTCTATGGTGATTCTCAACGGGGATACTCTATGGTGATACTCTATGGTGATAGTCTATGGGGATACTCTATGGTGATACTCTATGGTGATACTATATGGTGATAGTCTATGGTGATAGTCTATGGGGTTACTCTATGGGGATACTCTATGGGGATACTCTATGGTGATAGTCTATGGTGATAGTCTATGGTGATAGTCTATGGGGTTACTCTATGGGGATACTCTATGGGGATACTCTATGGTGATAATCTATGGTGATAGTCTATGGTGATAGTCTATGGGGATACTCTATGGGGATACTCTATGGTGATAGTCTATGGGGATACTCTATGGGGATACTCTATGGTGATAGTCTATGGGGTTACTCTATGGTGATAGTCTATGGGGATACTCTATGGGGATACTCTATGGTGATAGTCTATGGGGATACTCTATGGTGATACTCTATGGGGATACTCTATGGTGATAGTCTATGCGGATACTCTATGGGGATAGTCTATGGGGATACTCTATGGTGATACTCTATGGTGATAGTCTATGGGGATACTCTATAATGATACTGTATATTGATATTCGATGTGTATACTATATGGGGATGCTCTATATTGATACTATATGTGGGATACTATATAGGGATACTCTGTGTGGATACTCCATATTGATAATCTATGGGGATACCCTATATTGATACTCTATGTGGATATTCTATATTGATATTCTATGGGGATACTCTATGGGGATACTATATAGGGATACTCTATAGGGATACTCTATGGGGTTACTCTATATTGCTACTCTACGGGGATACTCTATATTGCTACTCTATGGGGATACTGTATAGGGAACTCCATGAGGATACTCTATAGGGATACTCTATATGGATACTATATGGGGATACTATATGGGGATACTCTATAGGGATACTCTATGGGGATACTCTATGGGGATACTCTATATGGATACTCTATATGGATACTATATATGGATACTCTACAGGGATACTCTATAGGGATACTCCATGGGGATACTCTATGGGGATACTCTATATGGATACTCTATATGGATACTATATATGGATACTCTACAGGGATACTCTATAGGGATACTCTATATGGATACTCTACGGGGATACTCTATAGGGATACTATATAGGGATACTCTATATTGCTACTCTACGGGGATACTCTATATTGCTACTCTATGGGGATACTCTATATTGCTACTCTATGGGGATACTGTATGCAGATACTCTATGGAGATACCGTGTGGTGATACTCTATGGTGATACTCTATGGTGATACTCTATGGTGATACTCTTTGGGGATACTCTATGGGGATACTCTATGGGGATACTCTATGGTGATACTCTATGGGGATAATCTAAGGGGATACTCTATCGGGATACTCTATATGGATACTCTATATGGATACTATATAGGGATACTCTACAGGGATACTCTATAGGGATACTCTGCATTGGTACTATATGGTGATACTCTATGGTGAAACTCTATGGGGATACTCTATGGGGATACTCTATGGGGATACCGTGTGGTGATATTCTATGGTGATACTCTATAGGGATACTCTATGGGGATACTCTATGGTGATACTCTATGCAGGATACTCTATGGGGATACTATATATTGATACTCTACGGGGATACTCTATGGGGATACTCTATTGTGATACTCTATGGTGATAGTCTATGGGGATACTCTATGATGATACTCTATGGTGATAGTCTATGGGGATACCCTATGGTGATACTCTATGGTGATAGTCTATGGGGATACTCTATGGGGATACTCTATGGTGATTCTCAACGGGGATACTCTATGGGGATACTCTATGGGGATACTCTATGGTGATACTCTATGGTGATAGTCTATGGGGATAGTCTATGGTGATAGTCTATGGGGATACTCTATGGTGATACTCTATGGGGATACTGTATATGGATACTCTACGGGGATACTCTATAGGGATACTATATAGGGATACTCTATAGGGATACTCTACAGGGATACTCTATAGGGATACTCTATATTGCTACTCTACGGGGATACTCTATATTGCTACTCTATGGGGATACTGTATGCAGATACTCTATGGAGATACCGTGTGGTGATACTCTATGGTGATACTCTATGGTGATACTCTATGGTGATACTCTTTGGGGATACTCTATGGGGATACTCTATGGGGATACTCTATGGTGATACCGTGTGGTGATACTCTATGGTGATACTCTATAGGGATACTCTATGGGGATACTCTATATTGATACTCTACGGGGATACTGTATGGGATACTCTATGGGGATACTCTATGGTGATTCTCAACGGGGATACTCTATTGTGATACTCTATGGTGATAGTCTATGGTGATACTCTATAGGGATACTCTATGGGGATACTCTATTGTGATACTCTATAGGGATACTCTATGGGGATACTCTATTGTGATACTCTATGGTGATAGTCTATGGTGATGGTCTATGGGGATACTCTATGGGGATACTCTATTGTGATACTCTATGGTGATACTCTATGGTGATAGTCTATGGGGATACTCTATGGTGATACTCTATGGTGATACTCTATGGTGATAGTCTATGGGGATAGTCTATGGTGATACTCTATGGTGATACTCTATGGTGATACCCTATGGTGATACTCTATGGTGATAGTCTATGGTGATACTCTATGGGGATACCCTATGGTGATACTCTATGGTGATAGTCTATGGTGATACTCTATGGTGATAGTCTATGGTGATACTCTATGGGGATACCCTATGGTGATACTCTATGGTGATACTCTAAGGGGATAGTCTATGGGGATACTCTATGGTGATACACTATGCAGGATACTCTATGCAGGATACTCTATGGTGATACTCTATGGTGATACTCTATGGGGATACTCTATGGTGATACTCTATGGTGATAGTCTATGGTGATAGTCTATGGGGATACTCTATGGTGATACACTATGCAGGATACTCTATGCAGGATACTCTATGGTGATACTCTATGGTGATACTCTATGGTGATACTCTATGGTGATAGTCTATGGTGATACTCTATGGTGATACTCTATGGTGATACTCTATGGGGATACTCAGATAAAAAACACTTTAAAGCTTCAGTGTGTCCCTTAATTTTCCTGTTTTAAATGTTTTGATTAGTTGGTTCTCCAAGTCGACAGTTCAATCAATCAATCAAATGTATTTATTAAGCCCTTCTTACATAAGCCGATGTCACAAAGTGCTATACAGAAACCCAGCATAAAACCCCAAACAGCAAGTAAGGCAGATGTAGAAGCACGGTGACTAGGAAAGTTC
>NW_024060167.1:10000-27254 GCF_016432855.1 Salvelinus namaycush
CTTTCCCTCCTGTTTAGGACAGAAGACTGACATACCTAGACAATAATAAATACATATCAATTGTGATTTAAACCCCAAATCTGTTTTTCATGACGAAACAACCTGCCATTCATCACAAACTTTGTGAATATCTGGGTTTTCCCGATGCAGAAAGACTGCGTTTAATCAGTGGACACCACTCGTTTTATTCCAACACACATCATAATTGTTTTCTTTACTAAAGTAGAGGTTTATTATTATTATTGCTAAAGGTACTGCATAGGTGTAAACATAATTTTTTTAGCAAGAGATAGCACTTGTATAGCCTAAGAAAGTATCAGAAATGTATAGAAATGATTTTATTGAAGGGAAACAATAACAGTCTTGACATTTATTTGGCAACATAGTGATATACTCTTATATACTGTACTGTACAATGAGGAATTCAACTACAAAACACTAGTCTTCTCCCATTTTTTTAACCATTGCCCCCACGCACAAGGTGTAATAAACAACAACAATAAATAAGAATAAAATAAGATAAAAGATACAAAACAAAAATGTGAAGAACATAAATCAATCAACTCTAATTAGCACATGTAGTATGCAGGTGTGTGTGCATGGACTTTGCTGATGTATTTTTCACATGTGCAGCATATAGTATTTGTTTTACAGTCCTTCTTTGGGGGGCAGAATTGGCATCTCCTCCTTTTGCCTGCCCCAGCTGCAGCCTCAGGTTTATCAGGACAAGATTCAGCCACCTGAACAGCTTTCACAAGCGCTGCAGAGTCTGCTGTGCGGGGGAGGCGCTCCCTTCTTTGAAATGTGTGGGGTTATTAGTGCCTTTCCCAGCTGCTCCAGGAACACCCTCCTCTTGTTCCGCTTATCAGGCATCCAGGTAGGGTTGGTCTTGTTCCATTTCATGAAGGCATTGTATGAGGACACATCAATGATGTTATGGAAGATGACCAGGGGCCAGAGGGCAGTCATCCTCCTGCAGCTGTAAGTTCCAATCACCATGTCCAGGTTGTCCACGCCTCCTTTGTTGTGGTTGTAGTCCAGGATGATGGCTGGCTTCCTGTCCTCACGATCACTGATCTCAGCCGTTTTGTGTAGTGTGCTCAGGAGGACCACATTCTTGTTCCTCTTTGGGAGGTAAGAAACTAGAGTGGTGGTGGGGGTGGGGGCAAACTTTGATGAGAAGGCCTCTCCCCCCCTTGTTGCGAGGAGTGCAGGGGGGAGCTCAGGCTTGCTCTTTCTAACTGTGCCAACCATGGTGATCTTCCTCTTCAGGAGCTGCTGGCTGAGTTCATAAGAGGTGAAGAAATTGTCACACCTGACGTTGTGCCCCCTCAGTCCATCTCTCACATCAAGCACAACCCACATCCCCTGGTTGTTCTCCGGGCCTCTACTGGTCGGCTTCTCTGTGTAGACTTGCATCTTCCAAGCGTAGCTGGATTGTTCGTCACAGGCCGCCCATATCTTGATGCCATACTTTGCTGTCTTGCTGGGCATATGCTGCCAGAAAAGACAGTGACCTTTTTACAAAATAGATTACTATCAGTAATTAGTATCAGTGTCACAGAAAACAAATCACATAAATCAATGATATTACAGGAATAGATAATAAAATGAACAGTGAAAATCACTTGCACTACAGATATGAAAATAAAAATGTACCTCTAAATGGAAACAGTTGCTCATCCACTGTTACTTCAGGCCCAGGGTTGTAGAGGTACGGCAGACGCTCCACCCACTTCTCCCAGACCTCTCTTATGGCCGCCAGTTTGTCTCTCACACGTCTTGCAGATCTTGACTCACGGTTAGCAAATCGTAGCATTCTTGTGAAAGTGTGAAAGACTTTCAGTGGCATCGTGGCACGGAAAATCGCCCTTCCACTCTCTGCATCCCAGAGACTACATGTAGCCTCGCCTCGGGACCTATACACACCCACTAAGATTAGCAGCCCTATGTAGGCACGCAGGTCAATCTCATCCATCCTTTTCCAGTTGTCTCTATATTTATGGAAACGCTCCAAATTTGTCATCTCCAGGATGATTTTTTTGATGGCTGGTGTGATGAATGTAAACATGTAGAATGTTGAGGCGATGTCCTGGGCAACTGCATGTCTTGTGGGCCCTGGTGTCATAAGGCCCTGGGGTCATCCTTATGACATGTTGTGCTGCCGTCCTGCCCTGGTTGTCATGTGGTGACAAGGACCATGTTATTTTGCTGTTCTTTGACAAAAATGTCTCTTTTTCAGCTTGGGGGATTTCTTCTTCATCTGAAGATGATGCATCGTGCTCTGGGTTGTATTCTTCCCCATCTTGTTCTTCAGATACCTCTTCCTCTTCTAAATCATTGTTCTCTTGTTCTTCCTTGACGTCTGAAAAAATCTGATCTACGATCTGTTGGGCCCTGAAACGTGCCCTCGTGGCTTCAGCAAAGAGAGAACTGGGGGGACTATCATCTGCAGCACCTTTATAGCCTCTGACTGCAGTCCCCATTAGTAAACAAAGCTTTCAAAAAAAAAATATTTAGTCTGAAAGTGTTTTTATGTCTGTGAACTTGAGTGTGGGGTCGTGGAGGGGTCGTGGAGGGGTCGTGGAGGTTGAGATGCTGCACATGCACAAGAAAGTTTTAGTTTTGTTTGAGTTCAATCAGTAGTACACATAATCTCCATTTCTCATTGTGTGTGTGTGTGTGTGTGTGTGTGTGTGTGTGTGTGTGTGTGTGTGTGTGTGTGTGTGTGTGTGTGTGTGTGTGTGTGTGTGTGTGTGTGTGTGTGTGTGTGTGTGTGTGTGTGTGTGTGTTTGTTTGTTTGTTTGTTTGTTTGTTTGTTTGTTTGTTTGTTTGTTTGTTTGTTTGTTTGTTTGTTTGTTTGTTTGTTTGTTTGTTTGTTTGTTTGTTTGTTTGTTTGTTTGTTTGTTTGTTTGTTTGTTTGTGGATTTTGTGGTGTGTAGATAATTTAATAACTACCGGGTCAAAAAGGATCCTAAGACAATCTTTATACCCTGGTCTTCCATGGAAATATGAACAAAGGCGATGTTTCAATTGTTCTAATGTTGGCGTCACACATAGGAAAAGTCATCACATTTCAAGGTGAAAAAAAAACATTTAGCGGGTTTTCTCTGCTGTTAAACATAGTGGCAGGTTATGTTTGACCCTTAAGATAACACAAGGGTTAAGTTGCTTTATTGTAGGGGTTTAGTGAAGGCTGGTCATTTTTGACCTTTTGGACAAGGGGAATATACAGAATGTTAAGACTACACAAGGGTTAAAACACTTTCCCTCCTGTTCAGGACAGAAGACTAACATACCTAGACAATAGTAAATAAATACATATTAAAACACTGTCCCTCCTGTTTAGGACAGAAGACTAACATACCTAGACAATAGTAAATAAATACATATTAAAACACTGTCCCTCGTGTTTAGGACAGAAGACTGACATACCTAGTGAATATTTTCTTAGCGGACTAAAGTGTTGAGAACTATTCTTAGACGGGAAGAATATGTTTAGGTTTTGAGTTGTATTCTGGTGTTGCGGTGGGATTCAGTGGACATTACGGTGTTTCTTTTCTCCACTCCGTGTAAAAAAAAACATCTATTAACCTATAGCATGGGCACAAATCACATTGTCACCGCGCCGAGCCGCGAGCCGAGCATAGCGGGCGACAGTTAGCCTAGCAGTTAAGAGCTTTAAAGGTTGCTGGTTTGAATCCCTGAGCCGACTAGGTGAAACACCTGTTCACGTCT
This sequence comes from Salvelinus namaycush, assembly GCF_016432855.1. Lineage (NCBI taxonomy): Eukaryota > Metazoa > Chordata > Actinopteri > Salmoniformes > Salmonidae > Salvelinus > Salvelinus namaycush. The sequence continues at coordinate 13,739 of NW_024060167.1, forward strand.
CCATGAGCAAGGCACTTAACCAACCAACAAAATTGTAAATATAAAGCATATATCTTGTTCCTTCGACTGCCAATGTGGTCCGAGACACCTCCCGATATCCATTCAGTTATTGCACTACGTGATTGGTTGAGGAGACATCAGGTCAAAATCTGAGAGATTCCTGGCAACCCAAACTCTAGCTGCAAAAAGGCCCAGGTTGACCAGTAGGTTCCTTCGAAAATCATTCCTATCTGTAGCGAACCGACACGCGGTACTGATCCATTCCTGTAAGTTTCTCTGGATAAGAGTGTCTGCTAAATGACTATCATGTAAATGTGGATAGAGGAGAGCATAGCCACTAAAAATTCTGCAGCTAACCATGGAACCCCTGGGAACACTCTCATCAGCTCATGCTCCCTCTCTCTCTCTCCCTCTCTCTCTCTCACTCACACACACAACTGGAAAAACACTTATATAATCAACCACACACACACACACATACATAGACTCACCCTGAGACACAGACGTTGACACACACACCTATAACCCCATCCCCAGGATTAGCATACTTGAGTCCTCAAAGACAGATTGTCTGATTTCAAACTGACGGCTGTCATCTCTCTATCAGCTGCTAACGGTAACCACCGGACCCCCTCCTCTCTGTCTATCCCCTCCTTCTCTCTAAACTCCTTCTATTTCATCCCTGTCTGCTCTCCCTCTCTCCCATCGCTCTAATCTCTCTCTCCCATGCTTCTCTTCTCTCCCTCTCCTCCTTCTCTCTCCCCTCCTTCTCTCTCCTCTCCTCTCCTTCCCTCCCCTCTCCTCTCCCTCTCTCCTCTCCCTCTCTCCTCCTTCTCTCTCCTATCCCTCTCTCTCCTCTCCTTCTCTCCCATCCCACTCTCCTTCTCTCCCATCCCACTCTCCTATCCCTCTCTCCTCTCCCTCTTGCCTCTTCCTCTCTCTCCTCCTTCTCTCTCCTCTCCCTCTCTCCCCACCCCTCTCTCTTCTCCATCTCTCACCTATCCCTCTCTCCTCTCCCTGTCTCCCCTCCTTTCTCCTCTTCCTCTCACCTCTCCCTCTCTCCCATCACTCTCTCCTCTCCCTCGCTCCCGTCCTTCTCTCCTCTCCTTATCTCCCCTCACTCTCCTCTCCCTCTCTGTCCTCCTTCTCTTTCCCTTCCTTCACTCTCCTCTCCCTCTCTTCCTAACTCTACTGATACTACATAACTCTACTGATACTACATACTACATAACTCTACTGATACTACATACTACATAACTCTACTGATACTACATAACTACTGATACTACATAACTCTACTGATACTACATACTACATAACTTTACTGATACTACATAACTCTACTGATACTACATACTACATAACTCTACTGATACTACATAACTATACTGATACTACATACTACATAACTCTACTGATACTACATAACTCTACTGATACTACATACTACATAACTCTAATGATACCACATACTACATAACTCTACTGATACTACATACTACATAACTCTACTGATACTACATAACTCTACTGATACTACATAACTCTACTGATACTACATACTACATAACTCTACTGATACTACATAACTCTACTGATACTACATACTACATAACTCTACTGATACTACATACTACATAACTCTACTGATACTACATAACTCTACTGATACTACATAACTCTACTGATACTACATAACTATACTGATACTACATACTACATACCTCTACTGATACTACATACTACATAACTCTACTGATACTACATACTACATAACTCTACTGATACTACATAACTCTACTGATACTACATACTACATAACTCTACTGATACTACATAACTCTACTGATACTACATACTACATAACTATACTGATACTACATACTACATAACTATACTGATACTACATACTACATAACTATACTGATACTACATACTACATAACTCTACTGATACTACATACTACATAACTCTACTGATACTACATAACTCTACTGATACTACATAACTCTACTGATACTACATACTACATAACTCTACTGATACTACATAACTCTACTGATACTACATACTACATAACTCTACTGATACTACATACTACATAACTCTACTGATACTACATAACTCTACTGATACTACATAACTCTACTGATACTACATAACTATACTGATACTACATACTACATACCTCTACTGATACTACATACTACATAACTCTACTGATACTACATACTACATACCTCTACTGATACTACATACTACATAACTCTACTGATACTACATACTACATAACTCTACTGATACTACATACTACATAACTCTACTGATACTACATAACTCTACTGATACTACATAACTCTACTGATACTACATACTACATAACTCTACTGATACTACATAACTCTACTGATACTACATACTACATAACTCTACTGATACTACATAACTCTACTGATACTACATACTACATAACTCTACTGATACTACATACTACATAACTCTACTGATACTACATACTACATAACTCTACTGATACTACATAACTCTACTGATACTACATAACTCTACTGATACTACATACTACATACCTCTACTGATACTACATAACTCTACTGATACTACATAACTCTACTGATACTACATACTACATAACTCTACTGATACTACATACTACATAACTCTACTGATACTACATAACTCTACTGATACTACATAACTCTACTGATACTACATAACTCTACTGATACTACATACTACATAACTCTACTGATACTACATACTACATAACTCTACTGATACTACATAACGCTACTGATACTACATACCTCTACTGATACTACATACTACATAACTCTACTGATACTACATACTAGATAACTCTACTGATACTACATACTACATAACTCTACTGATACTACATACTACATAACTCTACTGATACTACATAACTCTACTGATACTACATACTACATAACTCTACTGATACTACATACTATATAACTCTACTGATACTACATACTATATAACTCTACTGATACTACATACTACATAACTCTACTGATACTACATAACTCTACTGATACTACATACTACATAACTCTACTGATACTACATACTATATAACTCTACTGATACTACAAAACTCTACTGATACTACATACTACATAACTCTACTGCTACTACATAACTCTACTGATACTACATACTACATAACTCTACTGATACTACATACTACATAACTCTACTGATACTACATACTATATAACTCTACTGATACTACATACTATATAACTCTACTGATACTACATACTACATAACTCTACTGATACTACATAAGTCTACTGATACTACATACTACATAACTCTACTGATACTACATACTACATAACTCTACTGATACTACATAACGCTACTGATACTACATACCTCTACTGATACTACATACTACATAACTCTACTGATACTACATACTAGATAACTCTACTGATACTACATACTACATAACTCTACTGATACTACATAACTCTACTGATACTACATAACTCTACTGATACTACATACTACATAAGTCTACTGATACTACATACTACATAACTCTACTGATACTACATACCTCTACTGATACTACATACTACATACCTCTACTGATACTACATACCTCTACTGATACTACATAACTCTACTGATACTACATACTAGATAACTCTACTGATACTACATACTACATAACTCTACTGATACTACATACTACATAACTCTACTGATACTACATACCTCTACTGATACGACATACTACATAACTCTACTGATACTACATACTACATAACTCTACTGATACTACATACTACATAAATCTACTGATACTACATAACTCTACTGCTACTACATAACTCTACTGATACTACATACTAGATAACTCTACTGATACTACATACTACATAAATCTACTGATACTACATAACTCTACTGATACTACATACTACATAACTCTACTGCTACTACATAACTCTACTGATACTACATACCTCTACTGATACTACATACTACATAACTCTACTGATACTACATAACTCTACTGATACTACATACTACATAACTATACTGATACTACATAACTATACTGATACTACATACTACATAACTCTACTGATACTAAATAACTCTACTGATACTACATAACTCTACTGATACTACATACTACATAACTCTACTGATACTACATACTACATAACTATACTGATACTACATAACTCTACTGATACTACATACTACATAACTCTACTGATACTACATAACTCTACTGATACTACATACTATATAACTCTACTGATACTATATAACTCTACTGATAGTACATAACTATACTGATACTACATAACTCTACTGATACTACATACTACATAACTCTACTGATACTACATACTACATTACTCTACTGATACTACCTAACTCTACTGATACTACATACTATATAACTCTACTGATACTACATACTATATAACTCTACTGATACTACATACTACATAACTCTACTGATACTACATACTACATAACTCTACTGATACTACATAACTCTACTGATACTACATAACTCTACTGATACTACATAACTCTACTGATACTACATAACTATACTGATACTACATAACTCTAGGTTGTATCAATAGAGTAGACATGACAATGTTATTTATGTTTGAGCTGGTGAGCTGCACACATTAGTTTTCCTACTAGGGCTCACCGCCTTGGTGCTAACTGTATTTCTCTGGTTCATAGGCTCATGATTACAAATTACAGTAGCTGTAGGATCGTCAGAGTCATTAAGGGGAGTTAGAGGGATATACATTCAGTAACTTACATTGTGAGCTGACTAGTGGTCTGGGGTTAAAAACACTTTGCCACTCTTCCAGTTTTTGCCATGATGATCCTGTACTGCCCGCATCTTAGTGATGTAAGCGGGTGGCTTCAGTGGTGTAAAGTACTTAAGTAAAAATACTTTAAAGTACTACTTAAGTAGTTATTTTGGATATCTGTACTTTACTTTGCTATTTATGTTTTGGACAACATTTACTTTTACTTCACTACATTCCTAAAGAAAATGATGTACTTTTTACACCATACATTTTCCCTGACACCTAGAAGTACATTGTGAACGCTTAGCAGGACAGGATAATTGTCGAATTCACACACGTATCAAGAGAACATCCCTGGTCCTCCCTACTGCCTCTGATCTGGTGGACTCACTAAACAGAGAACATCCCTGGTCATCCCTACTGTCTCTGATCTGGTGGACACACTAAACAGAGAACATCCCTGGTCATCCCTACTGTCTCTGATCTGGTGGACACACTAAACAGAGAACATCCCTGGTCCTCCCTACTGCCTCTGATCTGGTGGACTCACTAAACAGAGAACATCCCTGGTCATCCCTACTGTCTCTGATCTGGTGGACACACTAAACAGAGAACATCCCTGGTCATCCCTACTGCCTCTGATCTGGAGGACTCACTAAACAGAGAACATCCCTGGTCATCTCTACTGTCTCTGATCTGGTGGACACACTAAACACACATGCTTCTATTATAAATTATTTCTGAGTTTTGGAGTGTGCCCCTGGCTATCCGTACATAAAAATAAAAAAAATACAAGAAAATGGTGTAGTCTGCTTTGGTTAACGTCTACGGGATCGGTGTCCCTAAACCGGGACAGCTGTTGCTCAATATGTGAAAATGTGACAAGAATGACGTTGTAAACAACAGCCAACTTTCCGCAACATAGACATGTCTCATATGGGCAGAAATCTAAAATTATTGTTAATCTAACTGCAGTGTCCAATTTACAGTAGCTATTACAGCGAGAAGAAGAAAAAAAACATGCTATTGTTTGAGGAGAGTGCACAACAACAAAACACTTTTATCACGGGTGACTGGTTTGATACATTCACCTCTGAAGGTAAATAATGTACTTACATTCAGTAATCTGGCTCTAATGTGTCATCCTGAGGGTCCCAGAGATAAAATGCAGGGTCGTTTTGTTTGATAAAATCTATTCAAATGTAGGAACTGCTGCTGCTGGCTCCACACCCACACATCTGAACACACACATTTAGATGATTTTCATTACGTTTTGGTGTAACGTTCTTTGTCGGGCGAAAGAGAGGAGCACCAAGATACAACGTGGTGAGTATTCATATTCCTTTTAATGAAAACCGAATACTCGAACAAAACAACAAAATAACTATAACCGAGAATAACACGAAACGAAACAGTCCTGTCTGGTGACATACACAAAGACACAGGGAACGGGAACAGGAACAATCACCCCACAACCCACAAAGACAAAACAGGTTACCTAAATATGGCTCTCAATCAGAGACAACGACTAACACCATCAGGCCAAACACATAGAAACAGACAAACTAGACATACAACATAGAATTCCCACTCATATCACACCCTGACCAAACAAAACATAGAAACATACAACGCAAACTATGGTCAAGACGTGACATTTGGTTGTTTCATTTAACTTTTTTAATATTTTTTTTTAACAACCTGTGGTGTTCCCGGTCATAAAAGACCGGTCATTAGAAATGAATGGGTGAGACAACAATTAGCGTATCAAATTGAGTTCAGGCACATGCCCATTCATCAGATAGACACACTTCCTCTCCCAGACCCCCACATGCATGTGTGTTTGAGCACACACACACACACACGCACACACACACACACACACACACACCTCACTCTCCTTCTTGGCTTCCATGGCAACCCCCACGGGAACCTTTCCCCAATAGAATATTTCCCCACGGGAACCACACCTGTTGGCATTCTCACAAACAATCGCAATATTGTTTCAATAATATATAGAACTTTTCTCCAGCTCTGGTATATAAAGCTTTTTTGAGGCCTTGCTCACAATTCATTCTGTGGCAGCACAATGACCAAACGATATACTGTATGTGAGGCTCTTGATCATATCTTTGATCATGACACTGGTGAGGAGGAGAAAGGCCAGGAAACTGACAGTGAAGAGGCATTAGAGGAGGAAGTGTCAGAAGTTGAAGACAACACAGAATATGATCCAGACCACGAGACAACCGATGTGAAACAATCCAGTGATGAGGAAGAGGGCCCTGCTGAGGTTGTTGTTACATTCTGGTCAAAGAATCAGAGTTTGTCCTGGTCTTCATCCCCACCTGAGAGGAGAGGTCGGCTGTCAGCTGAAAATGTTATCAGGATGACCCCAGGGCCAATGTGATACGCCATATCTCGGGTTGATGACATAAAATCCTGCTTCGAACTGTTCCTGACAGAGTCAATGGAGACTATAGTGATAAACTTGGAGGGGAGACACATTTACAAAGACAACTGGAAGGAAGAGATGTCAAGCATTATTTTCTATAAATGCAGTGCATATATTTGCAAGGCACATGCAAAAAAACATCACTTATTGTCCAACACGTGCATGAGAACACACAAAATGTAACCACCATTGACTGACAGACTGTGAACATGTTGGTACTGTTGTGGTCTAACCTACTACTAGCTGAGGAATGCTCTGTTCTCTGTCTGTCACGCCCTGGCCTTAGTTATCTTTGTTCTCTTTATTATTTTGGTTAGGTCAGGGTGTGACGAGGGTGGTTTGTGTGTTTTTGTCTCGTCTAGGGTGTTTGTATTGTCTAGGGGGTGTTTGTAGAGTTCATGGGGTTGTGTTCATTCTAGGTGTTTATGTAAGTCTATGGTTGCCTAGATTGGTTCTTCAATTAGAGGCAGGTGTTTATCGTTGTCTCTGATTGGGAACCATATTTAGGCAGCCATGTTCTTTGGGTATTTTGTGGGTGATTGTTTCCTGTGTCAGTGTTTGTGCCACACGGGACTGTTTCTGTTTGTTCACGTTTATTGTTTTTGTATTTGTGTTCATGTTCAGTTTTCCATATTAAAACATGGACACCTACCACGCTGCGTATTGGTCCGATCCTTGCTACACCTCTTCAGAGGAAGAAGAGGATGACAGCCGTGACACCTATGTCATGGTGGAGTTGAGTTTTGATAACTGGTTGTGCGATTTGTTAGCGACAACATTGAGTCACCGTCAGTCCATACTTGTAAAAAATGTCAATTCTGAAAACCACAGGAGGCTGGGGGCAACTTCATTGGGGAGGACAAGCTTATGGTAATGGCCGAAGATGAATAAGTGGAATGGTATAAAATACATGATTTATATCTGTTTGATGCAATTCCATGCGTTCTGTTCCGACCGTTATAATGAGCCGTCCTCCCCTCAGCAGCCTCCTGTGCTGAAAACGCTTACCTGTACCTATGTTTGTCCTGTTCAACTGCGGCCTTTCATCGAGGTGCTGAAATGTATACTTTTAATAAAAAACGTTTTGTGAAAACAAACACTGAGGTTTTTTATGAATTTGTTGTTGCTCAATTCAACACAAATGTTCGTGTGCCAATTGAATCGCCACTTACGTAGTGCATCAATACCTCTGAAGTCTGACCTTCAGGGTTCAGAGGTCACCTGGGATGTGTAGATTTAGGCCAGACAAGCAGTACATTTCCAAAGATGGAGACACTTCAGAAGAAAGCACTGATTAGCCTGGGTAACAATCTGTGGGACAAGGCTAGACACTGACTAACCTGGGTACCAGACTGTGGGACAAGGCTAGACACTGACTAACCTGGGTAACAATCTGTGGGACAAGGCTAGACACTGACTAACCTGGGTAACACTCTGTGGGACAAGGCTAGACACTGACTAACCTGGGTACCAGACTGTGGGACAAGGCTAGACACTGACTAACCTGGGTACCAGACTGTGGGACAAGGCTAGACACTGACTAACCTGGGTAACAATCTGTGGGACAAGGCTAGACACTGACTAACCTGGGTAACACTCTGTGGGACAAGGCTAGACACTGACTAACCTGGGTACCAGACTGTGGGACAAGGCTAGACACTGACTAACCTGGGTACCAGACTGTGGGACAAGGCTAGACACTGACTAACCTGGGTAACAGACTGTGGGACAAGGCTAGACACTGACTAACCTGGGTAACAGACTGTGGGACAAGGCTAGACACTGACTAACCTGGGTACCAGACTGTGGGACAAGGCTAGACACTGACTAACCTGGGTAACAGTCTGTGGGACAAGGCTAGACACTGACTAACCTGGGTAACAGACTGTGGGACAAGGCTAGATACTGATAAGCCTGGGTAACAGTCTGTGGGACAAGGCTAAGCACTGACTAGGACCTGATGGAATCAATTGGGTAGGTTTTTTATGAAAACTTGTAAAAATATTAACTTTCCGGTGTCTTTTAAATATTTTAAAGACTTTGAAAATGATGATCTAGTGCAGCTAAATGAACTTCTGTCTGGAACTAGTGATGATGACCACTGCAACTCCTCAGAGAGAGACGAACACTGTGTCAATGTCGGCCCCGGCCCATTCTGGGTTTCTAGTTTGCCCAGAAACCCACGGCGGATCCATGCTTTGACCAATAAAGCTTTATAGCACTCGTAAACAGAGTTATACCTCATCTAACTGACATATAAACACACTTTGGGGGGCTTCTGAGGGAAGGGCCTCAGTCTCACGTAGCGTCCCAAATGTAAAGGGAACCCTGTTGACTAATGTTCCTGGTCAAACGTAGTGCACATTACATGGAATAGGGTGGTATTTGGGACCCTCTTCCCTCAGAGGAAGAGACATGTCACTTTTTTAGCTTATGGCCTTATTCTACAAAATAATTCAAAATTCTTTTAAATGTCATTTCAATCTACACACAATAGCTCATAATAACAAAGTGAAAACAGGTTTTTAGAAATGTCTGTTAATGTAAAAATACACATATATATTTGTTTACATATAAGTATTAACTATGAGACTTGACATTTTGCTCAGGTGCATCCTGTTTCCATTGATCATCCTTGATATGTTTCTACAACTTGATTGGAGCCCACCTGTGGTAAATTCAATTGATTGGACTTGATTTGGAAAGGCACACACCTGTCTATATAAGGTCCCCACAGTTGACAGTGCATGTCAGAGCAAAAACCAAGCCATGAGGTTGAAGGAATTGTCTGTAAAGCTCATAGACAGGATGGTGTTGAGACACAGATCTGGTGGAAGGGTACCAAAACATGTCTGGTGGAAGGGTACCAAAACATGTCTGGTGGAAGGGTACCAAAACATGTCTGGTGGAAGGGAAGTTATTTAGAACCACTTCCTAGAGCTGACCGTCCGGCCAAACTGACCAATGGGGGAGAAGCGCCATGGTCAGGGAGGTGACCAAGATCACGATGGTCAATCTGACAGAGCTCCAGAGTCCCTCTGTGGAGATGGGAGAACCTTCCAGAAGGACAACCATCTCTGCAGCACTCCACCAATCAGAACTTCATGGGAGAGTTGCCAGACGGAAGCCATTCCTCAGAAAAAAAGGCACACAAGGACCTAAAGGACTCTCATGAGAAACAAGATTCTCTGGTCTGATGAAACCAAGACTGAACTCTTTGGCCTGAATGCCAAGAGTCACATCTGGAGGAAACCTGACACCATTCCTATATATAACCCTGTAGTAGGTAGGTAGGTAGTATCTATAACCCTGTAGTAGGTAGGTAGGTAGTATCTATAACCCTGTAGTAGGTAGGTAGTATCTATAACCCTGTAGTAGGTAGGTAGTATATATAACCCTGTAGTAGGTAGGTAGTATATATAACCCTGTAGTAGGTAGGTAGGTAGTATCTATAACCCTGTAGTAGGTAGGTAGTATCTATAACCCTGTAGTAGGTAGGTAGGTAGTATCTATAACCCTGTAGTAGGTAGGTAGGTAGTATCTATAACCCTGTAGTAGGTAGGTAGTATATATAACCCTGTAGTAGGTAGGTAGGTAGTATATATAACCCTGTAGTAGGTAGGTAGTATCTATAACCCTGTAGTAGGTAGGTAGGTAGTATCTATAACCCTGTAGGTAGGTAGGTAGGTAGTATCTATAACCCTGTAGTAGGTAGGTAGTATCTATAACCCTGTAGTAGGTAGGTAGTATCTATAACCCTGTAGTAGGTAGGTAGTATCTATAACCCTGTAGGTAGGTAGGTAGGTAGTATCTATAACCCTGTAGTAGGTAGGTAGTATCTATAACCCTGTAGGTAGGTAGGTAGGTAGTATCTATAACCCTGTAGTAGGTAGGTAGTATCTATAACCCTGTAGTGGGTAGGTAGTATCTATAACCCTGTAGTAGGTAGGTAGGTAGTATCTATAACGCTGTAGTAGGTAGGTAGTATATATAACCCTGTAGTAGGTAGGTAGTATCTATAACCCTGTAGTAGGTAGGTAGTATCTATAACCCTGTAGTAGGTAGGTAGTATCTATAACCCTGTAGTAGGTAGGTAGTATCTATAACCCTGTAGTAGGTAGGTAGTATCTATAACCCTGTAGTAGGTAGGTAGTATCTATAACCCTGTAGTAGGTAGGTTAGTATCTATAACCCTGTAGTAGGTAGGTAGTATCCTATTAACCCTTCGTAGCTAGGTAAGGTAGTATCTCTAACCCTGTAGTAGGTTAGGTAGGTAGTATCTATAACCCTGTAGTAAGGTAGGTAGTATCTATAGCCCCTGTAGTAGGTAGGTAGTATATATAACCCTTGTAGTAGTAGGTAGGGGTAGTATCTTATAACCCTGTTAGTAGGTAGGTAGTATCATATAACCCTGTAGTAGGTAGGTAGTATCTAAACCCTGTCGTATGTAGGTGGTATCTATAACCCTGTAGTAGGTAGGTAGTATATAAACCCTGTAGTAGGTAGGAGTATATATAACCCGTAGTAGGTAGGTAGGTAGGTGTATCTATAACCTGTAGTAGGTAGGTCAGTATATATAAACCTGTATGTAGGTAGGAGTATCTATAAACCCATGTAGTAGGTAGTAGTATATATAACCCTGTTAGTAGGTAGTAGTATCTATAACCCCCCCCCCACCCTGTTAGGTTATTTAGGTAGTATCTATAACCTGTAGAGGTAGGTAGTATATATAACCCTGTAGTAGGTAGTTTAAGGTATAGTATCTATAAACCCGTAGTAGGTATGTAGTATCTATAACCCTTGTAGTAGGTAGGTAGTATCTATCTATAACCCTGTAGAGGTAGGTAGTATATATAACCCTGTAAGGTAGGTAGAGGTAGTATCTATAACCCTGTAGTAGGTAGGTAGTAGTATCTATAACCCTGTAGTAGGTAGGTAGTATCTATAACCCTGTAGTAGGTAGGTAGTATCTATAACCCTGTAGTAGGTAGGTAGTATCTATAACCCTGTAGTAGGTAGGTAGGTAGGTAGTATCTATAACCCTGTAGTAGGTAGGTAGTATATATAACCCTGTAGTAGGTAGGTAGTATCTATAACCCTGTAGTAGGTAGGTAGTATCTATAACCCTGTAGTAGGTAGGTAGTATCTATAACCTGTAGGTAGGTAGGTAGTATCTATAACCCTGTAGTAGGTAGGTAGTATCTATAACCCTGTAGTAGGTAGGTAGGTAGTATCTATAACCCTGTAGTAGGTAGGTAGTATCTATAAACCTGTAGTATGTAGGTAGTATCTATAACCCTGTAGTAGGTAGGTATTATCTATAACCCTTTAGGTAGGAGTAGGTAGATCTATAACCCTGTAGTAGGTAGGTAGTATCTATAACCTGTAGTAGGTAGGTAGTATCTATAACCCTGTAGTAGGTAGGTAGTATCTATAACCCTGTAGTAGTAGGTAGTATCTATAACCCTGTAGGTAGGTAGGGTAGGTAGGTAGTATCTATAACCTGTCAGGTAGGTAGGTAGGTAGTATATAACCCTGTATAGGTAGGTAGTATATATAACCCTGTAGTAGGTAGGTAGTATCTATAACCCTGTAGTAGGTAGGGTAGTATAGCTATAACCCTGTAAGTAGGTAGTAGTATCTATAACCCTGTAGTAGGTAGGTAGTATCTATAACCCTGTAGTAGGTAGGTAGTATCTATAACCCTGTAGTAGGTAGGTAGTATCTATAACCCTGTAGTAGGTAGGTAGTATCTATAACCCTGTAGTAAGTAGGTAGTATCTATAACCCTGTAGTATGTAGGTAGGTAGTATATATAACCCTGTAGTAGGTAGGTAGTATCTATAACCCTGTAGTAGGTAGGTAGGTAGTATCTATAACCCTGTAGTAGGTAGGTAGTATCTATAACCCTGTAGTAGGTAGGTAGTATCTATAACCCTGTAGTAGGTAGGTAGTATCTATAACCCTGTAGTAGGTAGGTAGTATATATAACCCTGTAGTAGGTAGGTAGTATCTATAACCCTGTAGTAGGTAGGTAGTATCTATAACCCTGTAGTAGGTAGGTAGGTAGGTAGTATCTATAACCCTGTAGAAGGTAGGTAGTATATATACCCCTGTAGTAGGTAGGTAGTATATATAACCCTGTAGTAGGTAGGTAGGTAGTATCTATAACCCTGTAGTGGGTAGGTAGTATCTATAACCCTGTAGTAGG
>NW_024060168.1:0-12500 GCF_016432855.1 Salvelinus namaycush
AGGGTTAGAGACTAGACAGGTTAGGGTTAGAGACTAGACAGGTTAGGGTTAGAGACTAGACAGGTTAGGGTTAGAGACTAGACAGGTTAGGGTTAGAGACTAGACAGGTTAGGGTTAGAGACTAGACAGGTTAGGGTAGAGTTAGTGTAGGGTTACAATAGACTGGTTTGTCTTGTGGTGCAGGCCTATTATTGTTTGCCCCTCTAATATAAATGATAAATAATTTTACTGACCCAGATGTAGTACGTATTTAATGAATGCTAGATGGAATCCTAAAGACCAGGAAGTCCAGTGACCGGTACAGGAACTTTTAAAAAATGAACTCGATTGCCTCATAAGGACCTCCGTAAAAATAGTTTTAAATAACTATGAAATGATTGACTGAGTGGCTATTTTGGACCATGAAGAGACTCGATTATTAAAATCTAGAAGGGATCAACGGATAGATGCTTTAATACATAATGCATACGATACATGACCAACAGGATGTGGACACTTGTCGTCCAACATCTCATTCCACAATCATGGTCATTAATATGGAGTTGGTTCCCCCCCTTTGCTGCTATAACAGCCTCCACTCTTCTGGGAAGTCATTAATATGGAGTTGGTCTCCCCTTTGCTGCTACAACAGCCTCCACTCTTCTGGGAAGTCATTAATATGGAGTTGGTCCCCCCCTTTGCTGCTACAACAGCCTCCACTCTTCTGGGAAGTCATTAATATGGAGTTGGTCTCCCCTTTGCTGCTACAACAGCCTCCACTCTTCTGGGAAGTCATTAATATGGAGTTGGTCCCCCCCTTTGCTGCTACAACAGCCTCCACTCTTCTGGGAAGTCATTAATATGGAGTTGGACCCCCCTTTGCTGCTACAACAGCCTCCACTCTTCTGGGAAGACTTTTAACTAGATGTTGGAACATTGCTCCGAGGACTTGCTTTCTTTTTTCAGCCACAAGAGCATTAGTGAGGTCGGGCACTGATGTTGGGCGATTAGGCCTGGCTCGCAGTCGGCGTCCCAAAGGTGTTCGATGGGGTTGAAGTCAGGGCTCTGTGAAAGCCAGTCAAGTTCTTCCAAACCGATCTTGACAAACCATTTCTGTATATTTGAGTTTAACCATAATATTTGTTGCACTATTTGCTCTGTCTTTTTTGGGGGGATGTAACTGGAGTAGCAACCAGCTTGTTTTAGAAAAGGGGCGATATTTGAGCTTTGTATGGGTTGTTTTAGAAAAGGGGCGATATTTGAGCTTTGTATGGCTTGTTTTAGAAAAGGGGCGATATTTGAGCTTTGTATGGCTTGTTTTAGAAAAGGGGCGATATTTGAGCTTTGTATGGCTTGTTTTTAGAAAAGGGCCGATATTTGAAAATTACGTGATAATTATCTGCATTCAAGGGGAAAAGGCCATTTTTAAACACCGGTTGAGACATTCTCACTAATCTGCTGGAGAATCAGTTTGGGGGGTTTAAGTATAACTTTTGTATGACTGATGATTTTAGTGAATGCTTTAATATTTAATCATTTTAGCCCCCACGAGCTCATATTCATTATATATTAAGCATGTTTCATTTTGTCTGACTTGCCATTCCAAATAAAGTGAAATCTTTTTTTGCTCATACAATTAACAAAACAAATCATTTAGTGTAGGCATGTAAATAAATAAATTGACCAAATATATATATATATATATATTGTGAAGGGAATAGTACACAGCGTTGTACGAGATCTTCAGTTTCTTGGCAATTTCTCGCATGGAATAGCCTTCATTTCTCAGAACAAGAAGAGACTGACGAGTTTCAGAAGAAAGTTCTTTGTTTCTGGACATTTTGAGTGTCACGTTCCTGACCTGTTTTCTGTTAGTTTTTGTATGTGTTAGTTGGTCAGGACGTGAGTTTGGGTGGGCAGTCTATGTTTTCTGTTTCTATGTTGGTTAATGGGTACCTAATATGGTTCTCAATTAGAGGCAGGTGGTTTTCATCTCCTCTGATTGAGAATCATATTAAGGTAGGTGGTGTCACATTGTTTGTTTGTGGGTGGTTGTTTCCTGTGTCAGTGTTTGTTGCACCATACGGGACTGTTTCGTTCGTTCATCGTTTTATGTAGTCATTTTTCCTGTCGTGCGTTCTTCGTGTTTTATGTAAGTTCGTATGTTCAGGTTTGTCTACATTCGTTTTGTTATTTTGTAAGTATTCAAGTGAAGTTCGTGTTTTTCGTCTACACTTAAATAAATTCATTATGTCTAAATACAACGCTGCAGTTTGGTTCAATCCCTGCTCCTCCTCTTCGGATGAAGAGGAGGAGGAACGCCGTTACATTGAGCCTGTAATCGAACCAACAAATGCTGATGCTCCAGATACTCAACTAGTCTAAAGAAGGCCAGTTTTATTGCTTCTTTAATCAGAACAACAGTTTTCAGCTGTGCTAACATAATTGCAAAATGGTTTTCTAATGATCAATTCGCCTTTTAAAATGATAAACTTGGATTAGCTAACACAACGTGCCATTGGAACACAGGAGTGATGGTTGCTGATAATGGGCCTCTGTACGCCTATGTAGATATTCCATAAAAAATATATAATTTACAACATTAACAATGTCTACACTGTATTTCTGATCAATTTGATGTAATTTCATTGGACAATTTTTTTTGTTTTTCTTTCAAAAACAAGGACATTTCTAAGTGACCCCAAACTTTTGAACGGTAGTGTAGATGTACAGTACATATTACCTCAATTACCTCGACTACTCCCTACCAAATCACATTGACTCAGTACCGATACCCATTTTTCCTTTAGTTTATTTTGCAAATTACTTTTCAAAACTTTGCATTGTTGGTTAAGGGCTCGTAAGAAAGCATTTTACACCTGTTGTATTCGGCGCATGTGGCTATCAAGTTTAGGCTAATGATAATACAATATACATTGGTTATCCCTATCAAGTTTAGGCTAATGATAATACAATATACATTGGTTATCCCTATCAAGTTTAGGCTAATGATAATACAATATACATTGGTTATCCCTATCAAGTTTAGGCTAATGATAATACAATATACATTGGTTATCCCTATCAAGTTTAGGCTAATGATAATACAATATAAGTTGGCTATCCCTATCAAGTTTAGGCTAATGATAATACAATATAAGTTGGTTATCCCTATCAGGTGGATAATAGTCGGAGCTTCACAGTCAAAACCCAAACAGAACACTAGTCTCAGAGAGATGTGTTTTAAAGAATTTATTACACAATAAAGAGAACAACAATACCCGAATTTTACTGCAAAGATTCACAGACTGACAGACCATAGATTACAGCCCCAAAAATAAGAAAAACAAAGAAGAGAGAATAAAAACAGAGATAACCCCCCCCCCCCCCCCCCGTTCTGACATCTCAGACTCAGAGTGCTGTAGAGTGTAACGGAGAGAGACTGTCCCCGTCAGTGTTCGTCTATAACATGTGGTTCCTGTCTCTATTAAGTATTGGACAATAACTTGAAATCTTTCTTTTTCTTTTTTTCACAATGTACATTTTCTCAGAGACCCCAATCCGTCTCCCACCCTTATGTCCGATCTCAGAGTCATATCAGCTATTTGTTCTTCAATAGCCCCCCCCCATTCCTTATTCCCACGTGTTTACACATAGTAAAATAAAAATGCCATTTCCCTCTGATACAAATTGTTTTAAAAAACAGGCATGCCTAAAATTCACTAGCCTTTAATAATTTGTCATTGAAACCCCATGAGTTCAACCTAACCAACGTTGACAAGCGGTCTAGCATGTCTCACAACAGAGAAAATGACAAGGGAGGAGGAGAGGGGGAGAGGAGAGGGGGAGAGGAGAGGGGGGAGAGGAGAGGGGGAGAGGAGAGGGTGGAGAAAATAGGGGGAGAGGAGAGGGGGAGAGGAGAGGGGGAGAGAAGAGGGGGAGAGGAGAGGAGATGGGGAGAGGAGAGGGGGAGAGAAGAGAGAAAAATGTGGATTCTCATAGACTGTGACCACTGCTTGAGGCAAAACACCTTCCTTTTAAAATCTGCATCAACAGTTTAAAATGTAATATGTTGTATTCAACAAATCAAACTATGTAATTCTAATATAAACATGACAATAAATTAACGTAAAAACGTTTGGTTTTTTTTCATTCTTTTTTTCCCCAAATTGTATTAATCTTAATTCATTTAGGTTTTTATTTATTATGAGGTCTGCGTCGTTACCAAGAAGTGATATGGTTTCACAGCTGCGTGCGCTTTGGGTTTTAGTCGTGTTAGCTCTGCCCATTTGGTTTGACTAGCCCAGTGTCTGCCTGGTGACTGGTGCTTGTATCTGCTATCAGAGGTAGAGTACTGAGACTATTTGCCACGAGGAGGTTGTAGCAAAACAGACAGAGAGATCAAGGAGAGGAGGAGATGGAGAGAGAGAGAGACAGATAAATGAGAGGAGGAGATGGAGAGAGAGACATATAAAGGAGAGGAGGAGATGGAGAGAGAGACAGATAAAGGCGAAGAGGAGATGGAGAGAGAGACAGATCAAGGAGAAGAGTAGATGGAGAGAGAGACAGATCAAGGAGAGGAGGAGATGAGAGAGACAGATCAAGGAGAGGAGGAGATGAGAGAGACAGATCAAGGAGGAGAGGAGATCAATATAATTATATAGTAGTAGAGGTTTCCAAGGAATAATTTAAACTTGAACTTTCTTCTTCTTTTTAAAGGTTTTTCATTAGTTTTATCCAGTTTTCGCCGCTGATAACAATGAATTAAACACACATCTGTTTTATAACTTTTTAAATACATGACTTATACACAAGTATTAAACAGCTGCTTCTTCACAGCTTTCATAGGAGACGTGAGGAGATGGATGATTTACTTAAACGGTTTAGAGTCAGGGACAAGTGCAGGTGGTTGTACAAGAGGAGGAAGAAATGGGAGAGAATCCCCGACAACAATACCAACTTCCTGGTTGAAACCACGGAAACCACAGAACAACTCCTCTCCCTCTGAGAGGTCAAAAGTCAAATGCGTTTCTATTAGCACCAAAGTATTGTGGGTAGAAGAGTCTTCTGTCTGTGTACGGACCAGGAAAGAGGTGAGTGTTCTCTTTCTATCAATAATAAGAGGTATGTTGGAACTCTGTGTGGAGGTTCTAGGATCCAGCAGTATACCACCACCCTGCAACCCCACTGCTGGCTTCCTCTGTGTGGAGGTTCTAGGATCCAGCAGTATACCACCACCCTGCAACCCCACTGCTGGCTTCCTCTGTGTGGAGGTTCTAGGATCCAGCAGTATACCACCACCCTGCAACCCCACTGCTGGCTTCCTCTGTGTGGAGGTTCTAGGATCCAGCAGTATACCACCACCCTGCAACCCCACTGCTGGCTTCCTCTGTGTGGAGGTTCTAGGATCCAGCAGTATACCACCACCCTGCAACCCCACTGCTGGCTTCCTCTGTGAGGAGGTTCTAGGATCCAGCAGTATACCACCACCCTGCAACCCCACTGCTGGCTTCCTCTGTGTGGAGGTTCTAGGATCCAGCAGTATACGGCTGGCTTCTTCTGAAGCTAAGCAGGGTTGGTCCTGGTTGGTCTCTGGATGGTAGACCAGATGCTGCTGGAAGTGATGTTGGAGGGCCAGTAGGAGGCACTCTTTCCTCTGGTCAATTTGTTAAAATCCCAATGCCCCGGGGTAGTGATTAGGGACATTGCCCTGTGTAGGGGGCCGTCTTTCGGGATAGGATGTTAAACAGGTGTCCTGACTCTCTGTGGTCACTAAAATATCCCATGGCACTTATTGTAAGAGTAGGGGTGTTAACCCCGGTGTCCTGGTTACATTCCCAACCTGGACACCTAATCATCCCCAGCTTCCAATTGGCTCATTCATCCCCCCTCTCTTCTCCCCTGTAACTCTTCCCCAGGTTGTTGCTGTACACTACCATGTCAACTGACCTGGTAAATATAAAGGGTTATATAAATAACGAAGGACATGGATTGAAACAAATTGAATTCTGTTTGAGTCGCTGTGAGAAGGTTGAATGAACAGGTTATTTCAGGTGACATGAGGTGATCTGACAAAGCAGCGGATTGGTAGCCGTAACGTGGAATGTGGAAAAAAATGTGTGGGTCACGACCCTGAACTGAGTAAAACAGACGTGAGGTGAAGTCTATTACTGCATCCCAAAATGGCTCCCTATATAGTGCACTACTTTTGAGCAGGGACCAAAGGGCAATATAGTGCACTACTTTTGACCAGGGACCAAAGGGCAATATAGTGCACTACTTTTGACCAGGGACCAAAGGGCAATATAGTGCACTACTTTTGACCAGGGACCAAAGGGCAATATAGTGCACTACTTTTGACCAGGGACCAAAGGGCAATATAGTGCACTACTTTTAACCAGGGACCAAAGGGCAATATAGTGCACTACATAAGGAGTGGGGAGTCATTTCATACGCCATTTATAATCTAATATCTGGGTCAAATAGAAAAAAGCATAATTCACTTAATGATGGGAAACCCCCCAAAATGCATTTTATTATGTTCCATATTAGTGATTATTGCTGCTAATTTGGAAGCATGGAATCCAAACTAAATTCGTCAGTTTAAAAGGGGAAATGTCATTTGGATTCCCAGGCTATCTATTTGGTTTTAAAATGTCAGAAAATCAGCTGTCTCATTTACTTTGATACATGTCCTTATAAATGGTGTTTTCCCAACCTACCCTGAGCAGGGCTGGTTACCCAGTACTGGACAGAACGTTGTCCCAACCTACCCTGAGGAGGGCTGGTTACCCAGTACTGGACAGAACGTTGTCCCAACCTACCCTGAGGAGGGCTGGTTACCCAGTACTGGACAGAACGTTGTCCCAACCTACCCTGAGGAGGGCTGGTTGCCCAGTACTGGACAGAACGTTGTCCCAACCTACCCTGAGGAGGGCTGGTTACCCAGTACTGGACAGAACGTTGTCCCAACCTACCCTGAGGAGGGCTGGTTACCCAGTACTGGACAGAACGTTGTCCCAACCTACCCTGAGGAGGGCTGGTTGCCCAGTACTGGACAGAACGTTGTCCCAACCTACCCTGAGGAGGGCTGGTTACCCAGTACTGGACAGAACGTTGTCCCAACCTACCCTGAGGAGGGCTGGTTACCCAGTACTGGACAGAACGTTGTCCCAACCTACCCTGAGGAGGGCTGGTTACCCAGTACTGGACAGAACGTTGTCCCAACCTACCCTGAGGAAGGCTGGTTACCCAGTACTGGACAGAACGTTGTCCCAACCTACCCTGAGGAGGGCTGGTTGCCCAGTACTGGACAGAACGTTGTCCCAACCTACCCTGAGGAGGGCTGGTTGCCCAGTACTGGACAGAACGTTGTCCCAACCTACCCTGAGGAGGGCTGGTTGCCCAGTACTGGACAGAACGTTGTCCCAACCTACCCTGAGGAGGGCTGGTTACCCAGTACTGGACAGAACGTTGTCCCAACCTACCCTGAGGAGGGCTGGTTACCCAGTACTGGACAGAACGTTGTCCCAACCTACCCTGAGGAGGGCTGGTTGCCCAGTACTGGACAGAACGTTGTCCCAACCTACCCTGAGGAGGGCTGGTTGCCCAGTACTGGACAGAACATTGTCCCAACGTACCCTGAGGAGGGCTGGTTACCCAGTACTGGACAGAACATTGTCCCAACCTACCCTGAGGAGGGCTGGTTACCCAGTACTGGACAGAACGTTGTCCCAACCTACCCTGAGGAGGGCTGGTTACCCAGTACTGGACAGAACGTTGTCCCAACCTACCCTGAGGAGGGCTGGTTACCCAGTACTGGACAGAACGTTGTTCCAACCTACCCTGAGGAGGGCTGGTTACCCAGTACTGGACAGAACGTTGTCCCAACCTACACTGAGGAGGGTTGGTTGCCCAGTACTGGACAGAACGTTGTCCCAACCTACCCTGAGGAGGGCTGGTTACCCAGTACTGGACAGAACGTTGTCCCAACCTACCCTGAGGAGGGCTGGTTACCCAGTACTGGACAGAACGTTGTCCCAACCTACCCTGAGGAGGGCTGGTTGCCCAGTACTGGACAGAACGTTGTCCCAACCTACCCTGAGGAGGGCTGGTTGCCCAGTACTGGACAGAACGTTGTCCCAACGTACCCTGAGGAGGGCTGGTTACCCAGTACTGGACAGAACGTTGTCCCAACCTACCCTGAGGAGGGCTGGTTACCCAGTACTGGACAGAACGTTGTCCCAACCTACCCTGAGGAGGGCTGGTTACCCAGTACTGGACAGAACGTTGTCCCAACCTACCCTGAGGAGGGCTGGTTACCCAGTACTGGACAGAACGTTGTCCCAACCTACCCTGAGGAGGGCTGGTTACCCAGTACTGGACAGAACGTTGTCCCAACCTACCCTGAGGAGGGCTGGTTACCCAGTACTGGACAGAAAATGGTTGAATGTGTTTCATGAGAACATTCCTGAAACAGGTTTTGATTGGAGCTTAAATAACACAACAACAATAAGTAACCGTGGTAATGTCATAATGAACCTCTTTTAAGAAATCTTCAGGATCTAGGATTTGGTTGGTTCTTTGTTGGCTGTGTCTGAAATGGCACCCTATTCCCTAATAGTGCACTACTTTTGACCAGTCGTGCACTAGTCAGGAATAGGGTGCCATTTTGGACACAGATTTTTGTGTCTGTCTTTGGCTGTCTTCACTGTTTATGATGAATTCTTCTGTAGTAATAGTACTGTTCCCTACAGCTCTACTGTGTTAAAGCTCAATCCTACACATCTGCATTTGGAAAGTTAGTTTTCTAGTTATTTTCAAACTTTTTTTTTTTTTTTTTTGTTGTTGTAACAAATAAAACGAACTAAATACTTAACCAACATCGTCCAGTAATGTGTCTGTGGCTATTGAAAGAAAAGTTATTCATGACCTCTTGTTATTTATGTTCAGTAATAAAACGGTATTAACAATAAGTTAGTTAGCTACATGCTCTGCTTTACAGAAAACATAAGACACAGATACACTGTGGCACAACTAGTACATATGTAGAAAAAAAACGTGTCAAATATGGCTCTACACTGGAAAAACATTTGCCAAAAGAAGCATGCCAAAATAACCTTTGTGACAGTGCGTATACATTGATGTAGGTCCCTGGTACAAAACATTTAGGTTAGCATTCCGCGAGACATGCTAGTTCTCACAAGAGATATGAATCAGTCGTAGAGTAGCAGAGTAGCAGCTCTGAGGAGAATCGCTTGTGTCTTTTCTTCTAGAACAAACGTCCTTCTTTAAAAGTACCAGGAGGTAACACCCACTGACACGTACACACAGGAAACAGGAAACAGGAAACAGCTCAGAAACATGATGCTTTTGACTCTCCTTTTGCTAGAAAGAGAAGGGGGTCGGGAGGGAGGGGACTGAAGTTGTGGCTGGTTAAAATAATATACATCGTCACAATTGTCCAAAACATACATGAAATAACCATTGGAGACAGTACAGGACAGAAGTGTTAAACACCATCACACATACAAAGGAAAAAGAACAAGAAACATGTTGGTAGGAGTTGTCTGGAGTGGAGGACAGAGAGAGAGTAGAGTTGAGTTCAGAGGAGATGGAGTTGGGCAGGACAGAGAGTTGAGTTCAGAGGAGATGGAGTTGGGCAGGACAGAGAGTTGAGTTCAGAGGAGATGGAGTTGGGCAGGACAGAGAGTAGAGTTCAGAGGAGATGGAGTTGGGCAGGACAGAGAGTAGAGTTCAGAGTAGACAGAGTTGGGCAGGACAGAGAGTTGAGTTCAGAGTAGATGGAGTTGGGCAGGACAGAGAGTTGAGTTCAGAGTAGATGGAGTTGGGCAGGACAGAGAGTTGAGTTCAGAGGAGATGGAGTTGGGCAGGACAGGAAAGAGAGTAGAGTTGAGTTCAGAGTAGATGGAGTTGGGCAGGGCAGAGAGTAGAGTTCAGAGGAGATGGACTTGGGCAGGGCAGGAAAGAGAGTAGAGTAGAGTTCAGAGGAGATGGAGTTGGGCAGGACAGGGAAAGAGAGTAGAGTTGATTCAGAGTAGATGGAGTTGGACAGGGCAGAGAGTAGAGTTCAGAGGAGATGGACTTGGGCAGGGCAGGAAAGAGAGTAGAGTAGAGTTCAGAGGAGATGGAGTTGGGCAGGACAGGGAAAGAGAGTAGAGTTGATTCAGAGTAGATGGAGTTGGACAGGGCAGAGAGTAGAGTTCAGAGGAGATGGACTTGGGCAGGGCAGGAAAGAGAGTAGAGTAGAGTTCAGAGGAGATGGAGTTGGGCAGGACAGGGAAAGAGAGTAGAGTTGATTCAGAGTAGATGGAGTTGGACAGGGCAGAGAGTAGAGTTCAGAGGAGATGGAGTTGGGCAGGACAGAGAGTTGAGTTCAGAGGAGATGGAGTTGGGCAGGACAGAGAGTAGAGTTCAGAGGAGATGGAGTTGGGCAGGACAGAGAGTTGAGTTCAGAGGAGATGGAGTTGGGCAGGACAGTGAGTTGAGTTCAGAGGAGATGGAGTTGGGCAGGACAGAGAGTTGAGTTCAGAGTAGATGGAGTTGGGCAGGACAGAGAGTTGAGTTCAGAGGAGATGGAGTTGGGCAGGACAGAGAGTTGAGTTCAGAGGAGATGGAGTTGGGCAGGACAGAGAGTAGAGTTCAGAGTAGATGGAGTTGGGCAGGACAGGAAAGAGAGTAGAGTTGAGTTCAGAGTAGATGGAGTTGGGCAGGGCAGAGAGTAGAGTTCAGAGGAGATGGACTTGGGCAGGGCAGGAAAGAGAGTAGAGTAGAGTTCAGAGGAGATGGAGTTGGGCAGGGCAGGACAGAGAGTAGAGTTCAGAGTAGATGGAGTTGGGCAGGACAGAGAGTTGAGTTCAGAGTAGATGGAGTTGGGCAGGACAGAGAGTTGAGTTCAGAGGAGATGGAGTTGGGCAGGACAGAGAGTTGAGTTCAGAGGAGATGGAGTTGGGCAGGGCAGAGAGTAGAGTTCAGAGGAGATGGAGTTGGGCAGGACAGGGAAAGAGAGTAGAGTTGATTCAGAGTAGATGGAGTTGGACAGGGCAGAGAGTAGAGTTCAGAGTAGATGGAGTTGGGCAGGGCAGAGAGTAGAGTTCAGAGTAGATGGAGTTGGACAGGGCAGAGAGTAGAGTTCAGAGGAGATGGAGTTGGGCAGGACAGAGAGTAGAGTTCAGAGTAGATGGAGTTGGGCAGGACAGAGAGTTGAGTTCAGAGTAGATGGACTTGGGCAGGGCAGGAAAGAGAGTAGAGTTCAGAGTAGATGGAGTTGGGCAGGGCAGAGAGTAGAGTTCAGAGGAGATGGACTTGGGCAGGGCAGGAAAGAGAGTAGAGTTGAGTTCAGAGGAGATGGAGTTGGGCAGGGCAGGACAGAGAGTAGAGTTCAGAGGAGATGGAGTTGGGCAGGACAGGGAAAGAGAGTAGAGTTGAGTTCAGAGGAGATGGAGTTGGACAGGGCAGAGAGTAGAGTTCAGAGTAGATGGAGTTGGGCAGGGCAGAGAGTAGAGTTGATTCAGAGGAGATGGAGTTGGGCAGGGCAGGACAGAGAGTAGAGTTCAGAGGAGATGGAGGATTTGGGCAGGGCAGGACAGAGAGTAGAGTTCAGAGTAGATGGAGTTGGGCAGGAAAGAGAGTAGAGTTCAGAGGAGATGGAGTTGGGCAGGACAGGGAAAGAGAGTAGAGTTCAGAGTAGATGGAGTTGGACAGGGCAGAGAGTAGAGTTCAGAGGAGATGGAGTTGGGCAGGGCAGAGAGTAGAGTTGATTCAGAGGAGATGGAGTTGGGCAGGACAGAGAGTAGAGTTCAGAGTGTACAACTGTTTTCTCTCACTGATTCATAGGTAATCTCTTCAGCCCTTTGTTTGCCGGCGGTTGTCATGCTGATGAGCTCCGGCGCAGGTTAATGACCTCACATTCTGTTCACTTCCTGGTTTGGAACAGAGAGATAGGAAGTGCAGGTGTAACGTACTTCAGACAGAGTCCTTCTTTCCATGTACTGTGGTCAGGTCATAGTTATATATTGGTATCCAGGGGTCAGGTATTAGTTCTATCTTGGTATCCAGGGGTCAGGTATTAGTTATATCTTGGTATCCAGGGGTCAGGTATTAGTTATATCATGGTATCCAGGGGTCAGGTATTAGTTATATCTTGGTATCCAGGGGTCAGGTATTAGTTATATCATGGTATCCAGGGGTCAGGTATTAGTTATATCTTGGTATCCAGGGGTCAGGTATTAGTTATATCATGTTATATCATGGTATCCAGGGGTCAGGTATTAGTTATATCATGGTATCCAGGGGTCAGGTATTAGTTATATCATGGTATCCAGGGGTCAGGTATTAGTTATATCTTGGTATCCAGGGGTCAGGTATTAGTTATATCTTGGTATCCAGGGGTCAGGTATTAGTTATATCTTGGTATCCAGGGGTCAGGTATTAGTTATATCTTGGTATCCAGGGGTCAGGTATTAGTTATATCTTGGTATCCAGGGGTCAGGTATTAGTTA
>NW_024060168.1:17500-27253 GCF_016432855.1 Salvelinus namaycush
TTTAGTGTCTCCTCTTGGAACTGATGTAGACTATATCCTGTTTAGTGTCTCCTCTTGGAACTGATGTAGGCTATATCCTGTTTAGTGTCTCCTCTTGGAACTGATGTAGACTATATCCTGTTTAGTGTCTCCTCTTGAAACTGATGTAGACTATATCCTGTTTCGTGTTTAATGAGCCTCACCTCCAGAAGATCCTCACCTGCATTCAGAAGGTAAAACCTTCCCTTATTTGGAGATATGAAATCTTCCAAAGATATTACCACTAATATGATAATCAGATCAGACAGGTAATTTTCAAAACACCTTGATTTTTCTGAGGATATTTATATATTTATGTGTCCTCTCCTTTCAGAAGGGTAATCCTCCGATTAGAGGGAGAATATCTTGAGATTATGAATACAGAGGAATAGACTACATTCAATATCTCTCCTTTGTTTACACTGTGGTATTGTATAGATGAACTACAATCCTGTATAGAAAGAACATAATGTTGCTCATAGCACTAGGCTAGAGTTGGACACTTTATATGGAATCTATAAGCCACAGTGTGAATGGAACCTCTTAGTGAGGTGTGTCCGATCTGCCAGGTCATCAATGTAAATATAAATTAATTTCTAACTGACTGGTTAAATAAACATAAACATGAATAATAAATCAATAATAAATACATTCTGGTACATAACAGATCAATAATAAATACATTCTGGTATAATACATCTATAATAAATACATTCTGGTATAATACATTTATAATAAATACATTCTGGTATAATACATCTATAATAAATACATTCTGGTATAATAAATACATTATTGTATAATACATCTATAATAAATACATTCTGGTATAATAAATACATTCTGGTATAATACATCTATAATAAATACATTCTGGTATAATACATCTATAATAAATACATTCTGTTATAATACAGAGATTAATAAATACATTCTGGTATAATAAATACATTCTGGTATAATACATCTATAATAAATACATTCTGGTATAATACATCTATAATAAATACATTCTGGTATAATACATATATAATAAATACATTCTGGTATAATACATCTATAATAAATACATTCTGGTATAATACATCTATAATAAATACATTCTGGTAGAATACATCTATAATAAATACATTCTGGTAGAATACATCTATAATAAATACATTCTGGTATAATAAATCAATAATAAATACATTCTGGTATAATACATCTATAATAAATACATTCTGGTATAATACGTCTATAATAAATACATTCTGGTATAATAAATACATTCTGGTATAATAAATACATTCTGGTATAATACATCTATAATAAATACATTCTGGTATAATACGTCTATAATAAATACATTCTGGTATAATAAATACATTCTGGTATAATAAATCAATAATAAATACATTCTGGTATAACACATCTATAATAAATACATTCTGGTATAATAAATCAATAATAAATACATTCTGGTATAATACATCTATAATAAATACATTCTGGTATAATAAATACATTCTGGTATAATACATCTATAATAAATACATTCTGGTATAATACATCTATAATAAATACATTCTGGTATAATAAATACATTCTGGTATAATAAATCAATAATAAATACATTCTGGTATAACACATCTATAATAAATACATTCTGGTATAATAAATCAATAATAAATACATTCTGGTATAATACATCTATAATAAATACATTCTGGTATAATAAATACATTCTGGTATAATACATCTATAATAAATACATTCTGGTATAATACATAGATTCTGGTATAATACGTCTATAATAAATACATTCTGGTATAATACATCTATAATATATACATTCTGGTATAATAAATACATTCTGGTATAATACATCTATAATAAATACATTCTGGTATAATAAATCAATAATAAATACATTCTGGTATAATACATCTATAATAAATACATTCTGGTATAATACGTCTATAATAAATACATTCTGGTATAATACATCTATAATAAATACATTCTGGTATAATACATCTATAATAAATACATTCTGGTATAATACATCTATAATAAATACATTCTGGTATAATACATCTATAATAAATACACTGTGGTATAATACGTCTATAATAAATACATTCTGGTATAATACATCTATAATAAATACGCTGTGGTATAATACGTCTATAATAAATACATTCTGGTATAATACATCTATAATAAATACATTCTGGTATAATACATCTATCATAAATACATTCTGGTATAATACATCTATAATAAATACATTCTGGTATAATAAATACATTCTGGTATAATACATCTATAATAAATACATTCTGGTATAATAAATACACTGTGGTATAATACATCTATAATAAATACATTCTGGTATAATACATCTATAATAAATACATTCTGGAACATAGATCAATAATACATTCTGGTATAATAAATACATTCTGGTATAATAAATACATTCTGGTATAATACATCTATCATAAATACATTCTGGTATAATACATCTATAATAAATACATTCTGGTATAATAAATACATTCTTGTATAATAAATACATTCTGGTATAATACATCTATAATAAATACATTCTGGCATAATAAATACACTGTGGTATAATACATCTATAATAAATACATTCTGGTATAATACATCTATAATAAATACATTCTGGAACATAGATCAATAATACATTCGGGTACATAGTCGATCAATAAAATGTGTCCTACCTCGCTGGAGTCCTCCTGCTGGTTGATGACAGTCAGTGCGTCCTCCGCTGCCTGTCTCTTGGCCTCTGCCACCGTACGCTCCATCTTGGACCGTTCCGAGCTGATCATCTGATGGGCCTTCCTCTCCGCCTCTGAAACCGCCTTCTGGAGCTCTGACATGGCCTGGCGCTTCACCTCGTTCACAGCCTCTTCTGAAACACATTCAGAGATATCATCAAGGACTCAATCAGCCCCCTACCCCCTAACCCCTTAACCCTAACCCCCTAAACACTACCCCCTAACCCTAACCTCCTACCCCCCCTCCTCTTCTAATAGGCTAATTGACATCATTTGAGTCAATTGGAGGTGTACCTGTGGATGTATTTCAAGGCCAACCTTCAGACTCAATGCCTCTTTACTTGACATCATGGGAAAATCAAAAGAAATCAGCCAAGACCTCAGAAAAAAAATTGTGGACCTCCACAAGTCTGGTTCATCATTGGGAGCAATTTCCAAACGCCTGAAGGTACCACGTTCATCTGTACAAACAATAGTATGCAGGTATAAACACCATGGGACCACGCAGCTGTCATACTGCTCAGGAAGGAGACGCGTTCTGTCTCCTAGAGATGAACGTACTTTGGTGCGAAAAGTGCAAATCAATCCCAGAACAACAGCAAAGGACCTTGTGAAGATGCTGGAGGAAACAGGTACAAAAGTATCTATATCCACAGTAAAACGAGTCCTATATCGACATAACCTGAAAGGCCGCTCAGCAAGGAAGAAGCCACTGCTCCAAAACCGCCATAAAAAAGCCAAACTACGGTTTGCGTCTGCGCATGGGAACAAAGATCGTACTTTTTGGAGAAATGTCCTCTGGTCAGATGAAACAAAAATAACTGTTTGGCCATAATGACAATTATGTTTGGAGGAAAAAGGGGGATGCTTGCAAGCCGAAGAACACCATCCCAACCGTGAAGCACGGGGGTGGCAGCATCATGTTGTGGGGGTGCTTTGCTGCAGGAGGGACTGGTGCACTTCACAAAATAGATGGCATCATGAGGGGGGTAAATGATGTGGATATATTGAAGCAACATCTCAAGACATCATTCAGGAAGTTAAAGCTTGGTTGCAAATGGGTCTTCCAAATGGACAATGACCCCAAGCATACTTCCAAAGTTGTGGCAAAATGGCTTAAGGACAACAAAGTCAAGGTATTGGAGTGGCCATCACAAAGCTCTGACCTCAATCCCATAGGACATTTGTGGGCAGAACTGAAAAAGCGTGTGCGAGCAAGGAGGCCTACAAACCTGACTCAGTTACAACAGCTCTGTCAGGAGGAATGGGCCAAAATTCACCCAACTTATTGTGGGAAGCTTGTGGAAGGCTACCCGTAACGTTTGACCCAAGTTAAACAATTTAAAGGCAATGTTACCAAATACTAATTGAGTGTATGTAAACTTCTGACCCACTGGGAATGTGATGAAATAAATAAAAGCTGAAATAAATCATTCTCTCTACTATTATTTTGACATTTCACATTCTTAAAGTAAGTGGTGATCCTAACTGACCTAAGACAGGGAATTTTTACTGGGATTAAATGTCAGGAATTGTGAAAAACTGAGTTTAAATGTATTTGGCTAAAATGTATGTTAACTTCTGATTTAAACTGTATATACCTTTCATAATATTTGTTAATAGCCTGTTAACCTCCTCCTTCTTTCTCTATTGTTGCTTCATTCCTTCCTCGCTTTCAACAGTTAAATGAAACACGTTTCGTTGTCCTTATCTTCATTTTTCTAATGACATCCTTGAATAATATAGGACTAGAATTAGATATAGACCTATAGACCACCCTCTACCCCAGCTGTGCTCTGGATACCATATGTGAACTGATTGCCCCCTATCTATCCTCAGAGCTCGTGCTGCTGGGACATGCTTAACACCCCAGCTATCCTACAATCTAAGCTTGATGCCCTCAATCTCACACAAATTATCAATGAACCTACCAGGTACCACCCCAAAGCCATAAACATGGGCTCCCTCATAGATATCACAGCTACCCTCATAGCTGATTTCATAGCTGAACCACTTACATATCTGTTCAATCTAACTCTGGAATGTAATGAAATTCCAAAGATCTGGAAATCAGCATTTGTCCTACCACTTTTAAAAGGGGGAGATCCAACTCTTTTAAATAATTATAGGCCAATCTCAAAGCTGTCACCCCTGGTGAAAATACTTGAAACCCTTGTAAGTGAACAGCTAAAATAGTTTTTACTAACTCTATTTTATCAATGTACCAATCGGGCTTCGGGGAGAAGCATAGGACAATTACAGCAGCCATGAAGGTTTTAAATGATATCACTGAAGCCCTTGACAAAAAACAGCACTGTGTCTCACTTTTTATTGATCTCTCTAAGGCTTTTGATACAGTTCATCATGCTATACCAAGGCAGAGATTGTTGAGTGTAGATCTTTCGGAGAATGCAGTTCCATGGTTTGCTAACTATCTGTCTGATAGAACTCAGTGCACTCAATTTGATGGGCTTATGCCTGTTAAATTGTCTGTCCTTAATGGTGTGCCCCAAGGCTCTGTACTTGGTCCTCTCTTATTCACTATTTATATAAATGATTTAGACAAAAATGTCCAAAATGCACAACTTAATTTTTATGCTGATGATACTGTTATTTACTGTTGTGCCTCGTCTCTTACAAAAGCTTTCCAGAACTTGCAAACTGCTTTTTATACTGTTAAACATACCTTGTGTCAATTGAAGCTTATCCTCAATACTGACAAAACTAAACTAATGGTGTTTTCTAATGCAAGAAATAGACCTCTGAACCTTTCACCTATTACTACCTGTCAGGGCAAGGAGATTGAGGTTGTAACCTCATATAAATATCTTGGAATTTTAATTGATGACGGCCTCTCTTTCAAATTGCATATTCAACAACTTACAAAAAAATTTAAGCTGAAATTGGGTTTTTATTTTAGGAATAAGGCCTGTTTTTCCTTTGAAGCCAGAAGGAGGCTAGTATCAGCTACATGTATGCCTTTACTAGACTATGGGGATATTTTATATATGAATGCTTCCGCCCAGTGTTTGAGATCAATTGACACCCTTAACCATGGCACTTTGAGATTTATTTTAAACTGCAAAACGCACCACTGCACGCACCACTGCACGTTGTATACCAGGGTTGGCTGGCCTTCTCTAGTCACTCGTAGGCTCAGTCACTGGTATACTTTTATTTACAAACCATTTTGGGTTTACTACCTTTTTATTTGGGCATTTTTATTGTTCAGAAATGTGGTGGGTACTCTCTTCATTCGCTGGACTTTATCCTGCTAACTGTTCCAAATGTCCGAACTGAATTTGGTAAAAGGTATTTTATGTACTCTGCGCCATCGTCTTGGAACACCTTACAAAATACTTTTAAACTGGAAGAACTTGTCCCGATTGGTGTTTTTAAATCACAGATGAAGGATTTTGAGACTGATTCCCTGACCTGTCAATGTTTTTAATTTGCTGTTTTTGATTTTGTTATACTCTTGTGAATTCTATGGTTTTTACTAGATTACTTGTAGTTTTTCATGTTGTCTGTCTGTAATTTTTGTAATGACTTGGTGCTGCCTATCTTGGCCAGGACGCTCTTGAAAAAGAGATTTTAAATCTCAATGAGCCCTTCCTGGTTAAATAAAGGTTAAATAAAAAATGAATAAAATTAAATAAAAAATATCATCCTAAACAATTTGCAATCTAAATACACCTCTGCTGTTTTCAACCAAGATCTCAGCGATCACTGCCTCATTACCTGCATCCGTAATGGGTCAGCGGTCAAACGACCTCCACTCATCACTGTCAAACGCTCCCTGAAACACTTCAGCGAGCAGGCCTTTCTAATCGACCTGGCCGAGGTATCCTGGAAGGATATTGATCTCATCCCGTCAGTAGAGGATGCCTGGATATTTTTTTTAAATGCCTTCCTCACCATCTTAAATAAGCATGCCCCATTCAAGAAATTTAGAACCAGGAACAGATATAGCCCTTGGTTCTCTCCAGACCTGACAGCCCTTCACCAGCACAAAAACATCCTGTGGCGTACTGCATTAGCATCGAACAGCCCCCGTGATATGCAACTTTTCAGGGAAGTTAGAAACCAATATACACAGGCAGTTAGAAAAGCCAAGGCTAGCTTTTTCAAGCAGAAATTTGCTTGCTGCAACACAAACTCAAAAAAGTTCTGGGACACTGAAAAAGCCCATGGAGAATAAGAACACCTCCTCCCAGCTGCAATCTGGACCCTTTCTTTCTAAAACTATCTGCCGAAATTTTTGCAAATTGTTGCCACCCCTATTACTAGCCTGTTCCTCTCTTTCATGTCGTCCCAAAGATTGGAAAGCAGCTACGTTTATCCCCCTCTTCAAAGGGGGGGACACTCTTGACCCAAACTGCTACAGACCTATATCTATCCTACCCTGCCTTTCTAAGGTCTTCGAAGGCCAAGTCAACAAACAGATTACCGACCATTTCGAATCCCACCGCACCTTCTCCGCTATGCAATCTGATTTCAGAGCTGGTCATGGGTGCACCTCAGCCACGCTCAAGGTCCTAAACGATATCTTAACCGCCATCGATAAGAAACAATACTGTGCAGCCGTATTCATTGACCTGGCAAGGGTTTCGACTCTGTCAATCACCACATCCTCATCGGCAGACTCGATAGCCTTGGTTTCTCAAATGATTGCCTCGCCTGGTTCACCAACTACTTCTCTGATAGAGTTCAGTGTGTCAAATCGGAGGGCCTCTTGTCCGGGCCTCTGGCAGTCTCTATGGGGGTGCCACAGGGTTCAATTCTTGGGCCGACTCTCTTCTCTGTATACATCAATGATGTCGCTCTTGCTGCTGGTGAGTCTCTGATCCACCTCTACGCAGACGACACCATTCTGTATACTTCTGGCCCTTCTTTAGACACTGTGTTAACAACCCTCCAGACGAGCTTCAATGCCATACAACTCTCCTTCCGTGGCCTCCAACTGCTCTTAAATACAAGTAAAACTAAATGCATGCTATTCAACCGATCGCTGCCTGCACCTGCCCGCCCGTCCAGCATCACTACTCTGGACGGTTCTGACTTAGAATATGTGGACAACTACAAAAACCTAGGTGTCTGGTTAGACTGTAAACTCTCCTTCCAGACTCACATCAAACATCTCCAATCCAAAGTTAAATATAGAATTGGCTTCCTATTTCGCAACAAAGCATCCTCCACTCATGCTGCCAAACATACCCTCGTAAAACTGACCATCCTGCCGATCCTCGACTTCGGCGATGTCATTTACAAAATAGCCTCCAATACCCTACTCAATAACTTGGATGCAGTCTATCACAGTGCCATCTGTTTTGTCACCAAAGCCCCATATACTACCCACCACTGCGACCTGTACGCTCTCGTTGGCTTGCCCTCGCTTCATACTCGTCGCCAAACCCACTGGCTCCAGGTCATCTACAAGACCCTGCTAGGTAAAGTCCCCCCTTATCTCAGCTCGCTGGTCACCATAGCAGCACCCACCTGTAGCATGCGCTCCAGCAGGTATATCTCTCTGGTCACCCCCAAAACCAATTCCTCCTTTGGCCGCCTCTCCTTCCAGTTCTCTGCTGCCAATGACTGGAACGAACTACAAAAATCTCTGAAACTGGAAACACTTATCTCCCTCACTAGCTTTAAGCACCAGCTATCAGAGCAGCTCACAGATTACTGCACCTGTACATAGCCCATCTATAATTTAGCCCAAACAACTACCTCTTCCCCTACTGTATTTATTTATTTATTTATTTTGCTCCTTTGCACCCCATTATTTCTATTTCTACTTTGCACATTCTTCCACTGCAAATCTACCATTCCAGTGTTTTACTTGCTATATTGTATTTACTTCGCCACCATGGCCTTTTTTGCCTTTACCTCCCTTATCTCACCTCAATTGCTCACATCGTATATAGACTTATTTTTCTACAGTATTATTGATTGTATGTTTGTTTTACTCCATGTGTAACTCTGTGTTGTTGTTTGTGTCGAACTGCTTTGCTTTATCTTGGCCAGGTCGCAGTTGTAAATGAGAACTTGTTCTCAACTAGCCTACCTGGTTAAATAAAGGGGAAATAAATGAATAAAAAAAAGATGCAGAAGGCTTTCACTTCTCTTCGTGAAGATTGGTTTAATTAATAACTGCTATAGTCTACCACCATCTGAATGGGTCTGAATTAATAACTGCTATAGCCTACCACCATCTGAATGGTTATGGGTCTGAATTAATAACTGCTATAGTCTACCACCATCTGAATGGTTATGGGTCTGAATTAATAACTGCTATAGTCTACCACCATCTGAATGGTTATGGGTCTGAATTAATAACTGATATAGTCTACCACCATCTGAATGGTTATGGGTCTGAATTAATAACTGTTATAGTCTACCACCATCTGAATGGTTATGGGTCTGAATTAATAACTGCTATAGTCTACCACCATCTGAATGGTTATGGGTCTGAATTAATAACTGCTATAGTCTACCACCATCTGAATGGGTCTGAATTAATAACTGTTATAGTCTACCACCATCTGAATGGGTCTGAATTAATACTGCTATAGTCTACCACCATCTGAATGGCCTGAATTAATAACTGCTATAGTCTACCACCATCTGAATGGTTATGGGTCTGAATTAATAACTGCTATAGTCTACCACCATCTGAATGGGTCTGAATTAATAACTGCTATAGTCTACCACCATCTGAATGGTTATGGGTCTGAATTAATAACTGTTATAGTCTACCACCATCTGAATGGTTATGGGTCTGAATTAATAACTGCTATAGTCTACCACCATCTGAATGGTTATGGGTCTGAATTAATAACTGCTATAGCCTACCACCATCTGAATGGGTCTGAATTAATAACTGCTTATAGTCTACCACCATCTGAATGGTTATGGTCTGAATTAATAACTGCTATAGTCTACC
>NW_024060169.1:0-2500 GCF_016432855.1 Salvelinus namaycush
AGGACAACACCCCAGACAGGACTACACCCCAGACAGGACTACACCCCAGACAAGACTACACCCCAGACAGGACAACACCCCAGACAGGACTACACCCCAGACAGGACTACACCCCAGACAAGACTACACCCCAGACAAGACTACACCCCAGACAGGACAACACCCCAGACAGGACAACACCCCAGACAGGACAACACCCCAGACAAGACAACACCCCAGACAGGACAACACACCAGACAAGACTACACCCCAGACAGGACTACACCCCAGACAGGACAACACCCCAGACAGGACAACACCCCAGACAGGACTACACCCCAGACAGGACTACACCCCAGACAGGACTACACCCCAGACAGGACAACACCCCAGACAGGACAACACCCCAGACAGGACTACACCCCAGACAGGACTACACCCCAGACAAGACTACACCCCAGACAGGACAACACCCCAGACAGGACTACACCCCAGACAGGACTACACCCCAGACAGGACTACACCCCAGACAAGACTACACCACAGACAGGACTACACCCCAGACAGGACTACACCCCAGACAAGACTACACCCCAGACAGGACAACACCCCAGACAGGACAACACCCCAGACAGGACAACACCCCAGACAGGACTACACCCCAGACAAGACTACACCACAGACAGGACTACACCCCAGACAGGACTACACCCCAGACAGGACTACACACCAGACAGGACTACACACCAGACAGGACTACACACCAGACAGGACTACACCACAGACAGGACTACACCCCTCACAGCTTCATATACCCCTGTCCTCCATAACACCACAGACAGCTGTATATACCCCTGTCCTCCATAACACCACAGACAGCTGTATATACCCCTGTCCTCCATAACACCACAGACAGCTGTATATACACCCCTGTCCTCCATAACACCACAGACAGCTGTATATACCCCTGTCCTCCATAACACCACAGACAGCTGTATATACACCCCTCTCCTCCATAACACCACAGACAGCTGTGGGAGGGATGGAGGGAGGGAGAGAGGGGGAGAATAGAGGAGGGAGGGAGAGAATAGAGGAGGGAGGGAGGGAGAGAATAGAGGAGTGAGGGGGAGAATAGAGGAGGGGGGAGGGAGGGAGAGAATAGAGGAGGGAGGGGGAGAATAGAGGAGGGAGGGAGAGGATAGAGGAGGGAGGAAGAGGATAGAGGAGGGAGAGGATAGAGGAGGGAGGAAGAGGATAGAGGAGGGAGGGAGAGAATAGAGGAGGGAGGGAGAGAATAGAGGAGGGGGAGGGAGGGAGAAGAGGAGGGGGGAGGGAGGGAGGGGGGAATAGAGGAGGGAGGGGGAGAATAGAGGAGTGAAGGGGAGAATAGAGGAGGGAGGGGTGAATAGAGGAGGGAGGGAGAGAATAGAGGAAGGAGGGAGAGGATAGAGGAGGGAGGAAGAGGATAGAGGAGGGAAGGAGAGGATAGAGGAGGGAAGGAGAGGATAGAGGAGGGAAGGAGAGGATAGAGGAGGGAGGGGGAGAATAGAGGAGGGAGGGGGAGAATAGAGGAGGGAGGGAGAGGATAGAGAAGGGAGGGGGAGAATAGAGGGAGGGAGAGGATAGAGGAGGGAGGGAGAGGATAGAGGAGGGAGGGAGAGGATAGAGGAGGGAAGGAGAGGATAGAGGAGGGAAGGAGAGGATAGAGGAGGGAAGGAGAGGATAGAGGAGGGAGGGGGAGAATAGAGGAGGGAAGGAGAGGATAGAGGAGGGAGGGGGAGAATAGAGGACGGAGGGGGAGAATAGAGGAGGGAGGGAGAGGATAGAGGAGGGAGGGGGAGAATAGAGGAGGGAGGGGGAGAATAGAGGAGGGAAGGAGAGGATAGAGGAGGGAGGGGGAGAATAGAGGAGGGAGGGGGAGAATAGAGGAGGGAGGGAGAGAATAGAGGAGGGGGAGGGAGGGAGAATAGAGGAGGGGGAAGGGAGCGAGGGGGGAAGAAGAGGAGGGGGGAGGGAGGGAGGGGGAGAATAGAGGAGGGAGGGGTGAATAGAGGAGGGAGGGAGAGAATAGAGGAAGGAGGGAGAGGATAGAGGAGGGAAGGAGAGGATAGAGGAGGGAAGGAGAGGATAGAGGAGGGAAGGAGAGGATAGAGGAGGGAGGGGGAGAATAGAGGAGGGAGGGGGAGAATAGAGGAGGGAAGGAGAGGATAGAGGAGGGAGGGGGAGAATAGAGGACGGAGGGGGAGAATAGAGGAGGGAGGGAGAGGATAGAGGAGGGAGGGGGAGAATAGAGGGAGGGAGAGGATAGAGGAGGGAGGGAGAGGATAGAGGAGGGAGGGAGAGGATAGAGGAGGGAAGGAGAGGATAGAGGAGGGAGGGGGAGAATAGAGGAGGGAGGGGGAGAATAGAGGAGGGAGGGGGAGAATAGAGGAGGGAGGGAGAGGATAGAGGAGGGAGGGGGAGAATAGAGGGAGGGAGGGAGAGGATAGAGGAGGGAAGGAGAGGATAGAGGAGGGAGGGG
>NW_024060169.1:7500-27242 GCF_016432855.1 Salvelinus namaycush
TCCTTCCAGTTCTCTGCTGCCAATGACTGGAACGAATTGCAAAATTCCCTGAAGCTGGAGTCTTATATCTCCCTGTCTAACTTTAAGCATCAGCTGTCAGAGCAGCTTACCTTACAGTACCTCTACACAGCCCATCTGTAAATAGCACATCCAACTACCTCATCCCCATATTATTACTTATCCTCTTGCTCTTTTGCACCCCAGTATCTCTACTTGCACATCATCATCTGCACATCTATCACTCCAGTGTTAATTGCTAAATTGTCATTATTTCTCCTCTATGGCCTATTTATTGCCTTACCTCCATAATCTTCTACATTTGCACACACTGTACATAGATTTCTCTCTTGTGTTATTCACTGTATGTTTGTTTATGTGTAACTCTATGTTGTTGTTTTTGTCGCACTGCTTTGCTTTATCTTGGCCAGGTCTACCTGGTTAAATAAAGGTGAAATAAAATAATTGATATTTTTTACTCTTTATTTTTATTCTTATTCACCGTGCCACTATTTGTATGTTAATGTTTTATCTTTAACTCTGCACTGTTGGAAATGGACCCATAAGTAAGCAGCATTTCACTGTTAGTCTACAGTACAACTTTTGTCTATGAAGCATGTGACAAATAAAATGTGATTTTAATTTGAGATTACGCACCAAAAATATTTCAGGAATGGTCTTTTTTAAATTCAATTTAAAAAAGAAAAAAAAGAATTCTGGAGAAAAAAAAATGGGAAAAAAGTTATTAACATGTTTGCCATAATTCCCACAATCCAATCAGCAAGGAGACGCAAAGGAAAACAAACCCTGTGATTAGTCGGGAGACGCCATGGTTTTCAGGCGCCCCGCCCTTACGGTGTGGCTTGTGAATGAGGGGTAACTAGAAACCGACGTCACATCATCTTGTGCTGTTTAGTGTGTGTCACAGCTCCAACTTTGTAGTGTCCAGCAAGGCAACGCTATGGACAGTGTGCACGATAAGAAGATTGCAACTTATTTCAACAATATTTAATACATCTACATGCGTAACGATTTCCAACACAAGCGAGGAGATGCGCGCTGTGGAACCTTCCTTTTAACTAAGGAGACAGTGAATTACTTTTTAAACTGGTGTTCCCGAGAAGGAAACGCAAAGGAGTACCTCTTTCTAACGGATTTTTTTTTTACAACTATTTACAGCTGAGACCAAGAAGTCATGAGAATACCGAGACCATGCGCACGGTTTTGTGGACTTGTAACAAGCAGTTTAGGTTCGAGATATAAAACGGTTTTTGCTTTTCTATGTAAGAGATAATTTTTCTGGTATATATGAAACTC
Organism: Salvelinus namaycush; assembly: GCF_016432855.1. Classification (NCBI taxonomy): domain Eukaryota; kingdom Metazoa; phylum Chordata; class Actinopteri; order Salmoniformes; family Salmonidae; genus Salvelinus; species Salvelinus namaycush. Next base: position 8,815 of record NW_024060169.1, read on the forward strand.
GAGTTTTTGAAAAGTTACTATTTTTTTTTTTACATTTCGGAGTTTATTCAACGTTTTTTATTTTAACAATGGCGGAATCGGCTACTTGGGCAGGTACGGCGCGTTGTGCGCTGGTGATCTTGTGTGCGCTTTTCCCGTTGTGTTCAGGCCAGTACCACGGTGAGAAGGGCATCTCTATACCCGAACACGGCTTCTGCCAGCCCATCTCCATACCCCTCTGTACGGACATCGCCTATAACCAGACCATCATGCCGAATCTCCTCGGCCACACGAACCAGGAAGACGCCGGGCTGGAGGTGCACCAGTTCTACCCGCTCGTCAAGGTCCAGTGTTCCATGGACCTGAAGTTCTTCCTGTGTTCAATGTACGCGCCGGTCTGTACGGTCCTCGAGCAGGCTATCCCGCCGTGCAGGTCCCTGTGTGAGCGGGCGAGACAAGGCTGCGAGGCTCTGATGAATAAGTTTGGTTTCCAGTGGCCGGAGAGGCTCCGCTGTGAGAACTTCCCCGTCCACGGAGCAGGGGAGATCTGTGTGGGTCAAAACACTTCGGACACCGGTAGCCCCACCTCTTACCCAACACCCTACGTTCCTGAGCTCATGACTCTATCCCCCAATATGGGCCGACCGAACCAGCACCGGGAGTTCTCCTGCCCGCTACAACTGCAGGTGCCCAACTATCTGAACTACTATTTTATGGGGGTAAAGGACTGCGGCGCGCCTTGCGAGCCCACCAAGCCCAACGGGTTGATGTATTTTCAGGAGGAGGAGGTGAAGTTTGGCAGGCTCTGGGTCGGGATCTGGTCCGTTCTGTGCTGTGTGAGCACCCTGTTCACAGTGCTGACCTATCTAGTGGACATGAGACGGTTCTGCTACCCGGAGAGGCCTATCATCTTCCTCTCTGGCTGTTACTTCATGGTGGCCACTGCCTACGTGGCCGGGTTCCTCTTAGAGGATAAAGTGGTGTGTATTGATCAATTCAAGGACACTGGTTATAAGACTGTAGCTCAGGGAACTAAGAAGGAGGGCTGTACTATTCTCTTTATGATTCTGTATTTCTTCGGCATGGCCAGTTCTATATGGTGGGTGATTCTGTCCTTCACATGGTTCCTCTCTGCCGGTATGAAGTGGGGGCATGAAGCCATAGAGGCCAACTCTCTGTATTTCCACCTCGCTGCCTGGGCTGTACCCGCTGTTAAAACTATTACCATCCTGGCCATGGGACAGGTGGATGGAGACCTGCTCACAGGCGTGTGCTATGTAGGCATCAACAGTGTGAATTCCTTGCGTGGTTTTGTTCTGGCACCTCTTTTTGTCTACTTGTTTATAGGGACGTCGTTCCTTCTCGCGGGATTTGTCTCTCTGTTCCGGATCAGAACTATCATGAAACACGACGGAACCAAGACGGAGAAGCTGGAGAAGCTTATGGTTCGTATCGGAGTGTTCAGTGTCCTCTACACCGTTCCAGCCACTATCGTCATAGCCTGCTGCTTCTACGAGCAGGCGTTCCGTGAGCAGTGGGAGAAAACTTGGCATACACAGATCTGTAAGAGGTTTGCGGTGCCTTGTCCACCAAACAATTTTGCGCTCATGACCCCAGACTTTACTGTCTTCATGATCAAGTATTTGATGACTTTGATTGTCGGCATCACGTCCGGGTTTTGGATATGGTCAGGGAAAACACTGCAGTCATGGCGCAGGTTCTATAAGAGACTGAGTACCAGCAACCAGGGAGAAACGACAGTATGAACAACAATGACATGGGAATGATAATATAATGGACTTGTGTCCCAAATGCCACCCTACGCCCTATTTAGTGCACTACTTTTGGCCAGGGTCCATAAAGTAGTGCACTATTAAGGGAGTAGGATACCATTTGGGATCAGGGCAGGACATAACGCATGGAATAAGACCTATGATGAGTTCAACATGGGGGTCCGTGGCTCGTGCAGCCCGTCTGCCTCCCGAACTGTACCATCAGAACCCTTTCAGGAGCCTGTAAAAAGCCATTGTGGATTCCCAGATTCCAGGTTTGTTGTTACGAAAAAGCTCATACGGACACTTTATTGTGCAATGATCATCTGAAGAGGAATACGGAGAAACGGATCGTTCCTAGTGTATCGCAATGTAGGTCAAATTCTGAATGATGTAGAGCCTCTGTGTCTTTGTATGAAAGTGGTTTTCATTACAGAGGTGATCCTGTAACGATTTTATACAATGAATGACCCTATTCACACTATAGAGCTACTACTACTACACCGTGTAACGCTACTGGCAAGCTTCAGTTGAAGAAAGAACACGTTTGACCGTATGAATTTATACTCGCTTTTTTTGTTTTTGTGGTCATTTGTTTGACATTCACAGCCAAGCAGTGACAATCATGTATATTTTTGTGGCACAGTAAGACTGACTGACATTGCATTTAGGCATGTGTGTAGCTGTGGAATTATGCAAACTACTGCACTATACATATCTTGTAAAAACTGTTTTTTTTCCCTTCCAAAGATTATATGTAATTAGGAAAATAATCATGCAATTTTTTACTTTTTTTTTTACTTTTTTTAATGCTGTTAACGGTACCATTTGTACAGTTTCACGGATTAAAATGATTTTATTTTTTAAATGTCTTGCTTTTGTGGTCAATGTGTAGCCGATAAGAATAGTTTATATTTAGAGGAATAACTTATTGTAAGTCGATGTCCATAGACTGTTTACATGGCAAGGTAGGACAGCAATCCATGCTTCGGTTTTATTTCCCTGGCACTGTTTACAAATGCTAATGTTTTAGCATTTGTGGACACAAATCCCATTCAAGTCCTTGTACCGATATTAGCATTTTTCGTGTTCAAAACATAGAAAAGTATCTAAAATTGATTGTGAAGCTCAACTAAGTCACTTATACATGATGCGTGAAAAATGCAGTTATCCAACAATGTGTATGTCACCATCTTGTCTATTTAAAATCTTCTCTCATTGATTGAGACAGGTGGGTGTCCACTCCAAAGTGTCACATGTCATGATGACACCCCCTGCAACTAGACGTGGACATTTAGAATGAGGAGGCAGGTAGCCTAGTGGTTAGAGGAGGCAGGTAGCCTAGTGGTTAGAGGAGGCAGGTAGCCTAGTGGTTAGAGGAGGCAGGTAGCCTAGTGGTTAGAGGAGGCAGGTAGCCTAGTGGTTAGAGGAGGCAGGTAGCCTAGTGGTTAGAGGAGGCAGGTAGCCTAGTGGTTAGAGGAGGCAGGTAGCCTAGTGGTTAGAGGAGAGGCAGGTAGCCTAGTGGTTAGAGGAGGCAGGTAGCCTAGTGGTTAGAGGAGGCAGGTAGCCTAGTGGTTAGAGGAGGCAGGTAGCCTAGTGGTTAGAGGAGGCAGGTAGCCTAGTGGTTAGAGGAGGCAGGTAGCCTAGTGGTTAGAGGAGGCAGGTAGCCTAGTGGTTAGAGGAGGCAGGTAGCCTAGTGGTTAGAGGAGGCAGGTAGCCTAGTGGTTAGAGCATTGGACTAGTAACCGAAAGATTGCAAAATCGAATCCCCGAGCTGACAAGGTAAAAATCTGTCGTTCTGCCCCTGAACAAGGCAGTTAACCCACCTTTCCTAGGCCGTCATTGAAAATAAGAATTTGTTCTTAATTGACTTGCCTCGTTAAATAAAAGGTACAAATAAAACATAAATAAAAAAAGACATGTGTTGTCTTCCAAGTTGGGAATTGAGGAATTATTAATAATTAAAGGATGGTCAAAAAATGTTCTGTGCTACTTATTCATGCCTATCAGCCTGCTGGAACCGTAATAATGGTCTGTCTATGTGATATTTCTAATAGTCTATTGTTCTCCCAACATACGAAGTCAGCGTGGGAATATAAAAAGGTGAGCATAGGTTTGTTGGGCCGTGTCCAACATGGCCTGAAATGACCTGAAACAGCCACATTGTGCAGAGGGTCCCTGGTTCGCGCCCGGGTCGGGGCGAGGGGACGGACGGAAAGTTAATCTGTTACAGAAGCACAACCTATATGGACATAGGGCACTTACATTTATGTAGATTAAATCTGTGGTGTGATTGACCTTTTCCCGATGCCGTCTGATTTTCTTTTGACTATAAAAATCAACATGGATTTTTGTCACTTCCTGATACGTTGGCGCCACCTATCTGCCGTTTGGCGCGTGTCAGATTTGACCTTGGTAATAAATGACCAACTACCAACTAATAGAGTATGAATAAAAACAAGATTAAAACTGACAGCTCAGGTATAAAATAAAAAAGGTTTGTTACGATCACAGTTATCTTTTATTCTTCAGTTCCACTGGCAGATACTGAAACGAAAACGAGATGCAATTTGTACGCTTCCTCTAAAACTGTCTGGACCTCTAAACAGGGCCTGTTCTGTTGGACTACAACTGTCTGGACCTCTAAACAGGGCCTGTTCTGTTGGACTACAACTGTCTGGACCTCTAAACAGGGCCTGTTCTGTTGGACTACAACTGTCTGGACCTCTAAACAGGGCCTGTTCTGTTGGACTACAACTGTCTGGACCTCTAAACAGGGCCTGTTCTGTTGGACTATAACTGTCTGGACCTCTAAACAGGGCCTGTTCTGTTGGACTACAACTGTCTGGACCTCTAAACAGGGCCTGTTCTGTTGGACTACAACTGTCTGGACCTCTAAACAGGGCCTGTTCTGTTGGACTACAACTGTCTGGACCTCTAAACAGGGCCTGTTCTGTTGGACTATAACTGTCTGGACCTCTAAACAGGGCCTGTTCTGTTGGACTACAACTGTCTGTGAACCTCTAAACAGGGCCTGTTCTGTTGGACTACAACTGTCTGGACCTCTAAACAGGGCCTGTTCTGTTGGACTACAACTGTCTGGACCTCTAAACAGGGCCTGTTCTGTTGGATACATACAGTAGCCAGGCTATATACAGTAGAGAGGCTATATACAGTAGTGAGGCTATATACAGTAGAGAGGCTATATACAGTAGAGAGGCTATATACAGTAGAGAGGCTATATACAGTAGTGAGGCTATATACAGTAGAGAGGCTATATACAGTAGTGAGGCTATATACAGTAGAGAGGCTATATACAGTAGTGAGGCTATATACAGTAGTGAGGCTATATACAGTAGAGAGGCTATATACAGTAGAGAGGCTATATACAGTAGAGAGGCTATATACAGTAGAGAGGCTATATACAGTAGTGAGGCTATATACAGTAGAGAGGCTATATACAGTAGAGAGGCTATATACAGTAGAGAGGCTATATACAGTAGAGAGGCTATATACAGTAGAGAGGCTATATACAGTAGTGAGGCTATATACAGTAGAGAGGCTATATACAGTAGCCAGGCTATATACAGTAGTGAGGCTATATACAGTAGCCAGGCTATATACAGTAACAGGGCTATATACAGACACCGGTTAGTCAGGCTGATTGAGGTATTATGTACATGTGGATATGGTTAAAGTGACTATGCATATATGATGAACAGAGAGTAGCAGTAGCGTAAAAGAGGGGTTGGCGGGTGGCGGGACACAATGCAGATAGCCGGGTTAGCCAATGTGCGGGAGCACTAGTTGGTCGGCCCATTTGAGGTAGTATGTACATGAATGTATAGTTAAAATGACTATGCATATATGATAAACAGAGAGTAGCAGCAGCGTAAATGAGAGGTTGGGGTGGGGGGCACACAATGCAAATAGTCCGGGTAGCCATTTGACTACCTGTTCAGAAGTCTTATGGCTTGGGGGTAAAAACTGTTGAGAAGCCTTTTGGTCCTAGACTTGGCACTCCGGTACCGCTTGCCATGCGGTAGTAGAGAGAGCAGTCGGTGGCTGGGGTGGCTGTAGTCTTTGACAATTTTTAGGTCCTTCCTCTGACACCGCCTGGTATAGAGGACCTGGATGGCAGGAAGCTTGGCCCCAGTGATGTACTGGGCCGTACGCATTACCCTCTGTAGTGCCTTGCAGTCGGAGGCCGAGCAATTGCCGTACCAGGCAATGATGCGACCAGTCAGGATGCTCTCGATGGTGCAGCTGTAGAACCTTTTGAGGATCTGAGGACCCATGCCAAGTCTTTTTAGTTCCCTGAGGGGGAATAGGCTTTGTCGTGTCCTCTTCACAACTTTCTTGGTGTGTTTGGAAATCCAGGGCTCCAGTTTTTTTAGTAGCGCCTGTAGATAGATGTGACTTAATTGATCATAGTCCAGACTCGTTATAGATATGTCTTAATTGATCATAGTCCAGACTCGTTATAGATATGTCTTAATTGATCGTAGTCCAGACTCGTTATAGATATGTCTTAATTGATCAGAGTCCAGACTCGTTACAGTTATGTCTTAATTGATCATAGTCCAGACTCGTTATAGACATGTCTTAATTGATCAGAGTCCAGACTCGTTATAGATATGACTTAATTGATCATAGTCCAGACTCGTTATAGACATGTCTTAATTGATCAGAGTCCAGACTCGTTATAGATATGACTTAATTGATCATAGTCCAGACTCGTTACAGTTATGTCTTAATTGATCAGAGTCCAGACTCGTTATAGATATGTCTTAATTGATCGTAGTCCAGACTCGTTACAGTTAAGTCTTAATTGATCATAGTCCAGACTCGTTATAGACATGTCTTAATTGATCATAGTCCAGACTCGTTATAGACATGTCTTAATTGATCATAGTCCAGACTCGTTACAGTTATGTCTCAATTGATCATAGTCCAGACTCGTTATAGACATGTCTTAATTGATCGTAGTCCAGACTCGTTATAGATATGTCTTAATTGATCGTAGTCCAGACTCGTTATAGATATGTCTTAATTGATCGTAGTCCAGACTCGTTACAGTTATGTCTCAATTGATCATAGTCCAGACTCGTTATAGACATGTCTTAATTGATCATAGTCCAGACTCGTTACAGTTATGTCTCAATTGATCATAGTCCAGACTCGTTATAGACATGTCTTAATTGATCGTAGTCCAGACTCGTTATAGATATGTCTTAATTGATCGTAGTCCAGACTCGTTATAGATATGTCTTAATTGATCGTAGTCCAGACTCGTTACAGTTATGTCTCAATTGATCATAGTCCAGACTCGTTATAGACATGTCTTAATTGATCAGAGTCCAGACTCGTTATAGACATGTCTTAATTGATCAGAGTCCAGACTCGTTATAGACATGTCTTAATTGATCAGAGTCCAGACTCGTTATAGACATGTCTTAATTGATCAGAGTCCAGACTCGTTATAGACATGTCTTAATTGATCAGAGTCCAGACTCACAAAATTCATTTTCCTATTAAATTAAGCCACACAAAAACGCACGGAGACCTGCTGAAATACTTTTTGTACATATTTGCACGAATTGAATGTGAGATTGTGTTGATACAGCAGCCAACAGAACTCAGGGGTTTGAAAGAAGAGCGACCGAAGTTATTAATTCAGACCCATAACCATTCAGATGGTGGTAGACTATAGCAGTTATTAATTCAGACCCATAACCATTCAGATGGTGGTAGACTATAACAGTTATTAATTCAGACCCATAACCATTCAGATGGTGGTAGACTATAACAGTTATTAATTCAGACCCATTCAGATGGTGGTAGACTATAACAGTTATTAATTCAGACCCATAACCATTCAGATGGTGGTAGACTATAGCAGTTATTAATTCAGACCCATAACCATTCAGATGGTGGTAGACTATAACAGTTATTAATTCAGACCCATTCAGATGGTGGTAGGCTATAGCAGTTATTAATTCAGATCCATAACCATTCAGATGGTGGTAGACTATAACAGTTATTAATTCAGACCCATAACCATTCAGATGGTGGTAGGCTATAGCAGTTATTAATTCAGACCCATAACCATTCAGATGGTGGTAGACTATAACAGTTATTAATTCAGACCCATTCAGATGGTGGTAGACTATAGCAGTTATTAATTCAGATCCATAACCATTCAGATGGTGGTAGACTATAACAGTTATTAATTCAGACCCATTCAGATGGTGGTAGACTATAACAGTTATTAATTCAGACCCATAACCATTCAGATGGTGGTAGACTATAACAGTTATTAATTCAGACCCATAACCATTCAGATGGTGGTAGACTATAGCAGTTATTAATTCAGACCCATTCAGATGGTGGTAGACTATAACAGTTATTAATTCAGACCCATAACCATTCAGATGGTGGTAGACTATAACAGTTATTAATTCAGACCCATTCAGATGGTGGTGGACTATAGCAGTTATTAATTCAGACCCATAACCATTCAGATGGTGGTAGACTATAGCAGTTATTAATTCAGACCCATAACCATTCAGATGGTGGTAGACTATAGCAGTTATTAATTCAGACCCATAACCATTCAGATGGTGGTAGACTATAGCAGTTATTAATTCAGACCCATAACCATTCAGATGGTGGTAGACTATAGCAGTTATTAATTCAGACCCATAACCATTCAGATGGTGGTAGACTATAACAGTTATTAATTCAGACCCATTCAGATGGTGGTAGACTAACAGTTATTAATTCAGACCCATTCAGATGGTGGTAGACTATAACAGTTATTAATTCAGACCCATTCAGATGGTGGTAGACTATAGCAGTTATTAATTCAGACCCATTCAGATGGTGGTAGACTATAGCAGTTATTAATTCAGACCCATAACCATTCAGATGGTGGTAGACTATAACAGTTATTAATTCAGACCCATAACCATTCAGATGGTGGTAGACTATAACAGTTATTAATTCAGACCCATTCAGATGGTGGTAGACTATAGCAGTTATTAATTCAGACCCATTCAGATGGTGGTAGACTATAACAGTTATTAATTCAGACTCATAACCATTCAGATGGTGGTAGACTATAACAGTTATTAATTCAGACACATAACCATTCAGATGGTGGTAGACTATAACAGTTATTAATTCAGACCCTACCATTCAGATGGTGGTAGACTATAGCAGTTATTAATTCAGACCCATAACCATTCAGATGGTGGTAGACTATAGCAGTTATTAATTCAGACCCATTCAGATGGTGGTAGACTATAGCAGTTATTAATTCAGACCCATTCAGATGGTGGTAGACTATAACAGTTATTAATTCAGACTCATAACCATTCAGATGGTGGTAGACTATAGCAGTTATTAATTCAGACCCATAACCATTCAGATGGTGGTAGACTATAGCAGTTATTAATTCAGACCCATTCAGATGGTGGTGGACTATAACAGTTATTAATTCAGACCCATTCAGATGGTGGTAGACTATAGCAGTTATTAATTCAGACCATTCAGATGGTGGTAGACTATAGCAGTTATTAATTCAGACCCATTCAGATGGTGGTAGGACTATAACAGTTATTAATTCAGACCCATTCAGATGGTGGTAGACTATAGCAGTTATTAATTCAGACCCATTCAGATGGTGGTAGACTATAGCAGTTATTAATTCAGACCCATTCAGATGGTGGTAGACTATAGCAGTTATTAATTCAGACCCATTCAGATGGTGGTAGACTATAGCAGTTATTAATTCAGACCCATTCAGATGGTGGTAGACTATAGCAGTTATTAATTCAGACCCATTCAGATGGTGGTAGACTATAGCAGTTATTAATTCAGACCCATTCAGATGGTGGTAGACTATAACAGTTATTAATTCAGACCCATTCAGATGGTGGTAGACTATAACAGTTATTAATTCAGACCCATAACCATTCAGATGGTGGTAGACTATAACAGTTATTAATTCAGACCCATTCAGATGGTGGTAGACTATAGCAGTTATTAATTCAGACCCATAACCATTCAGATGGTGGTAGACTATAACAGTTATTAATTCAGACCCATAACCATTCAGATGGTGGTAGACTATAGCAGTTATTAATTCAGACCCATAACCATTCAGATGGTGGTAGACTATAACAGTTATTAATTCAGACCCATAACCATTCAGATGGTGGTAGACTATAACAGTTATTAATTCAGACCCATTCAGATGGTGGTAGACTATAACAGTTATTAATTCAGACCCATAACCATTCAGATGGTGGTAGACTATAGCAGTTATTAATTCAGACCCATTCAGATGGTGGTAGACTATAGCAGTTATTAATTCAGACCCATAACCATTCAGATGGTGGTAGACTATAGTAGTTATTAATTCAGACCCCTTCAGATGGTGGTAGGCTATAACAGTTATTAATTCAGAACCATAACCATTCAGATGGTGGTAGACTATAGCAGTTATTAATTCAGACCCATAACCATTCAGATGGTGGTAGACTATAACAGTTATTAATTCAGACCCATTCAGATGGTGGTAGACTATAACAGTTATTAATTCAGACCCATTCAGATGGTGGTAGACTATAGTAGTTATTAATTCAGACCCCTTCAGATGGTGGTAGGCTATAACAGTTATTAATTCAGACCCATAACCATTCAGATGGTGGTAGACTATAGCAGTTATTAATTCAGACCCATACCCATTCAGATGGTGGTAGACTATAGCAGTTATTAATTCAGACCCATTCAGATGGTGGTAGACTATAACAGTTATTAATTCAGACCCATTCAGATGGTGGTAGACTATAGCAGTTATTAATTCAGACCCATTACCATTCAGATGGTGGTAGACTATAGCAGTTATTAATTCAGACCCATAACCATTCAGATGGTGGTAGACTATAGCAGTTATTAATTCAGACCCATAACCATTCAGATGGTGGTAGACTATAACAGTTATTAATTCAGACCCATAACCATTCAGATGGTGGTAGACTATAGCAGTTATTAATTCAGACCCATAACCATTCAGATGGTGGTAGACTATAACAGTTATTAATTCAGACCCATAACCATTCAGATGGTGGTAGACTATAACAGTTATTAATTCAGACCCATAACCATTCAGATGGTGGTAGACTATAGCAGTTATTAATTCAGACCCATAACCATTCAGATGGTGGTAGACTATAGCAGTTATTAATTCAGACCCATTCAGATGGTGGTAGACTATAGCAGTTACTAATTCAGACCCATAACCATTCAGATGGTGGTAGGCTATAGCAGTTATTAATTCAGACCCATAACCATTCAGATGGTGGTAGGCTATAGCAGTTATTAATTCAGACCCATAACCATTCAGATGGTGGTAGACTATAACAGTTATTAATTCAGACCCATAACCATTCAGATGGTGGTAGACTATAGCAGTTATTAATTCAGACCCATAACCATTCAGATGGTGGTAGGCTATAACAGTTATTAATTCAGACCCATAACCATTCAGATGGTGGTAGACTATAGCAGTTATTAATTCAGACCCATTCAGATGGTGGTAGACTATAGCAGTTATTAATTCAGACCCATAACCATTCAGATGGTGGTAGACTATAACAGTTATTAATTCAGACCCATAACCATTCAGATGGTGGTAGACTATAGCAGTTATTAATTCAGACCCATAACCATTCAGATGGTGGTAGACTATAGCAGTTATTAATTCAGACCCATAACCATTCAGATGGTGGTAGACTATAACAGTTATTAATTCAGACCGATAACCATTCAGATGGTGGTAGGCTATAGCAGTTATTAATCCAGACCCATTCAGATGGTGGTAGACTATAACAGTTATTAATTCAGACCCATAACCATTCAGATGGTGGTAGACTATAACAGTTATTAATTCAGACCCATTCAGATGGTGGTAGACTATAACAGTTATTAATCCAGACCCATTCAGATGGTGGTAGACTATAGCAGTTATTAATTCAGACCCATAACCATTCAGATGGTGGTAGACTATAGCAGTTATTAATTCAGACCCATAACCATTCAGATGGTGGTAGACTATAGCAGTTATTAATTCAGACCCATAACCATTCAGATGGTGGTAGACTATAGCAGTTATTAATTCAGACCCATAACCATTCAGATGGTGGTAGACTATAGCAGTTATTAATTCAGACCCATTCAGATGGTGGTAGACTATAGCAGTTATTAATTCAGACCCATTCAGATGGTGGTAGGCTATAGCAGTTATTAATTCAGACCCATAACCATTCAGATGGTGGTAGACTATAGCAGTTATTAATTCAGACCCATAACCATTCAGATGGTGGTAGACTATAGCAGTTATTAATTCAGACCCATTCAGATGGTGGTAGGCTATAGCAGTTATTAATTCAGACCCATTCAGATGGTGGTAGGCTATAGCAGTTATTAATTCAGACCCATTCAGATGGTGGTAGACTATAACAGTTATTAATTCAGACCCATTCAGATGGTGGTAGACTATAGCAGTTATTAATTCAGACCCATTCAGATGGTGGTAGACTATAGCAGTTATTAATTCAGACCCATAACCATTCAGATGGTGGTAGACTATATCAGTTATTAATTCAGAACCATTCAGATGGTGGTAGACTATAGCAGTTATTAATTCAGACCCATAACCATTCAGATGGTGGTAGACTATAACAGTTATTAATTCAGACCCATTCAGATGGTGGTAGACTATAACAGTTATTAATTCAGACCCATAACCATTCAGATGGTGGTAGACTATAGCAGTTATTAATTCAGACCCATTCAGATGGTGGTAGACTATAGCAGTTATTAATTCAGACCCATAACCATTCAGATGGTGGTAGACTATAGCAGTTATTAATTCAGAACCATTCAGATGGTGGTAGACTATAACAGTTATTAATTCAGACCCATAACCATTCAGATGGTGGTAGACTATAGCAGTTATTAATTCAGACCCATTCAGATGGTGGTAGACTATAGCAGTTATTAATTCAGACCCATAACCATTCAGATGGTGGTAGACTATAGCAGTTATTAATTCAGACCCATAACCATTCAGATGGTGGTGGACTATAGTAGTTATTAATTCAGACCCATTCAGATGGTGGTAGACTATAGTAGTTATTAATTCAGACCCATTCAGATGGTGGTAGACTATAACAGTTATTAATTCAGACCCATAACCATTCAGATGGTGGTAGACTATAGCAGTTATTAATTCAGACCCATTCAGATGGTGGTAGACTATAGCAGTTATTAATTCAGACCCATTCAGATGGTGGTAGACTATAGCAGTTATTAATTCAGACCCATTCAGATGGTGGTAGGCTATAACAGTTATTAATTCAGACCCATAACCATTCAGATGGTGGTAGACTATAGCAGTTATTAATTCAGACCCATAACCATTCAGATGGTGGTAGACTATAACAGTTATTAATTCAGACCCATTCAGATGGTGGTAGACTATAGCAGTTATTAATTCAGACCCATAACCATTCAGATGGTGGTAGACTATAGCAGATATTAATTCAGACCCATAACCATTCAGATGGTGGTAGACTATAACAGTTATTAATTCAGACCCATAACCATTCAGATGGTGGTAGACTATAACAGTTATTAATTCAGACCCATTCAGATGGTGGTAGACTATAACAGTTATTAATTCAGACCCATTCAGATGGTGGTAGACTATAGCAGTTATTAATTCAGACCCATAACCATTCAGATGGTGGTAGACTATAGCAGTTATTAATTCAGACCCATAACCATTCAGATGGTGGTAGACTATAACAGTTATTAATTCAGACCCATAACCATTCAGATGGTGGTAGGCTATAGCAGTTATTAATTCAGACCCATAACCATTCAGATGGTGGTAGACTATAGCAGTTATTAATTCAGACCCATAACCATTCAGATGGTGCTAGACTATAGCAGTTATTAATTCAGACCCATAACCTTTCAATCTTAGTGAAGAGAAGTGAAAACCTTCTGCATCTATATATTATAGATGCAGAATAATATATATAATATATAATATTATTCAAGGATGTCATTAAAATGATGAAAATATGGACAGCGAAACTTTATTTACATTTTTGAAAACGAGGAAGAAATGAAGCAACAATAGAACGAGATAGAGGGGGTAGGCTAATAACATTAGGGGGGAATGAAAGGCATACAGTATATGCATTGGCCTACTAATTATACAAATAGGCCCTATTATATTTCAATATTAAAAATGCATACTTATCTAGCCTATACTTGTACATGTGTAGGCCGCACGTGCTGCACCTTTATCATGGTTTGAATGACGTGCGTATTTCCAGTCCATATAATTCAATACATTAAAAAGTTACACAGTTCACACTCAAAAAGATGACCCTACTGGCTAGTTTCGTTTATTTACCCAAGAGAGCATATAGCTAGCTCCATCTATGGGCTTTTGTGTTTGTTCTTTCGTGTATAATGTGCCTATATCATATATGTATTGGATAACGGCACAAATCATTTGGCCTTTTGAGGCTTAGGCTCATTAAAACGTTAATGTAGGGCTCATAAAATATATTTAATATATGGCTCAGCTGGCTCAAGTAGCATCAGGTTTGAATTTTCAGGCTGATCAAAGCTATATTCCAATCCAGACCTTTACTTGCTTTCCCTTACGAAAACATATTGCAGTCAGAGTGCAGGTTACCTGTAGTCAGAGTGCAGGTTAACTGTAGTTATAGTGCAGTCAGAGTGCAGGTTACCTGTAGTTATAGTACAGTCAGAGTGCAGGTTAACTGTAGTTAAAGTGCAGTCAGAGTGCAGGTTAACTGTAGTTAAAGTGCAGTCAGAGTGCAGGTTAACTGTAGTTATAGTGCAGTCAGAGTGCAGGTTACCTGTAGTTATAGTGCAGTCAGAGTGCAGGTTAACTGTAGTTATAGTGCAGTCAGAGTGCAGGTTAACTGTAGTTATAGTGCAGTCAGAGTGCAGGTTAACTGTAGTTATAGTGCAGTCAGAGTGCAGGTTACCTGTAGTTATAGTGCAGTCAGAGTGCAGGTTAACTGTAGTTATAGTGCAGTCATAGTGCAGGTTAACTGTAGTTATAGTGCAGTCAGAGTGCAGGTTAACTGTAGTTATAGTGCAGTCAGAGTGCAGGTTAACTGTAGTTAAAGTGCAGTCGAAGTGCAGGTTAACTGTAGTTAAAGTGCAGTCAGAGTGCAGGTTAACTGTAGTTATAGTGCAGTCAGAGTGCAGGTTAACTGTAGTTATAGTGCAGTCAGAGTGCAGGTTAACTGTAGTTAAAGTGCAGTCAGAGTGCAGGTTAACTGTAGTTATAGTGCAGTCAGAGTGCAGGTTAACTGTAGTTATAGTGCAGTCAGAGTGCAGGTTAACTGTAGTTAAAGTGCAGTCAGAGTGCAGGTTAACTGTAGTTAAAGTACAGTCAGAGTGCAGGTTAACTGTAGTTAAAGTGCAGTCAGAGTGCAGGTTAACTGTAGTTATAGTGCAGTCAGAGTGCAGGTTAACTGTAGTTATAGTACAGTCAGAGTGCAGGTTAACTGTAGTTATAGTGCAGTCAGAGTGCAGGTTAACTGTAGTTATAGTGCAGTCATAGTGCAGGTTAACTGTAGTTAAAGTGCAGTCAGAGTGCAGGTTAACTGTAGTTATAGTGCAGTCAGAGTGCAGGTTAACTGTAGTTAAAGTACAGTCAGAGTGCAGGTTAACTGTAGTTATAGTGCAGTCAGAGTGCAGGTTAACTGTAGTTAAAGTGCAGTCAGAGTGCAGGTTAACTGTAGTTATAGTGCAGTCAGAGTGCAGGTTAACTGTAGTTAAAGTGCAGTCAGAGTGCAGGTTAACTGTAGTTATAGTGCAGTCATAGTGCAGGTTAACTGTAGTTAAAGTGCAGTCAGAGTGCAGGTTAACTGTAGTTATAGTGCAGTCAGAGTGCAGGTTAACTGTAGTTAAAGTACAGTCAGAGTGCAGGTTAACTGTAGTTATAGTGCAGTCAGAGTGCAGGTTAACTGTAGTTAAAGTGCAGTCAGAGTGCAGGTTAACTGTAGTTATAGTGCAGTCAGAGTGCAGGTTAACTGTAGTTATAGTGCAGTCAGAGTGCAGGTTAACTGTAGTTATAGTGCAGTCAGAGTGCAGGTTAACTGTAGTTATAGTGCAGTCATAGTGCAGGTTAACTGTAGTTAAAGTGCAGTCAGAGTGCAGGTTAACTGTAGTTATAGTGCAGTCAGAGTGCAGGTTAACTGTAGTTATAGTGCAGTCAGAGTGCAGGTTAACTGTAGTTAAAGTGCAGTCAGAGTGCAGGTTAACTGTAGTTATAGTGCAGTCAGAGTGCAGGTTAACTGTAGTTATAGTGCAGTCAGAGTGCAGGTTACCTGTAGTCAGAGTGCAGGTTAACTGTAGTTATAGTGCAGTCAGAGTGCAGGTTACCTGTAGTTATAGTACAGTCAGAGTGCAGGTTAACTGTAGTTAAAGTGCAGTCAGAGTGCAGGTTACCTGTAGTCAGAGTGCAGGTTAACTGTAGTTATAGTGCAGTCAGAGTGCAGGTTAACTGTAGTTATAGTGCAGTCATAGTGCAGGTTAACTGTAGTTAAAGTGCAGTCAGAGTGCAGGTTAACTGTAGTTATAGTGCAGTCAGAGTGCAGGTTAACTGTAGTTATAGTGCAGTCAGAGTGCAGGTTAACTGTAGTTAAAGTGCAGTCAGAGTGCAGGTTAACTGTAGTTATAGTGCAGTCAGAGTGCAGGTTAACTGTAGTTATAGTGCAGTCAGAGTGCAGGTTACCTGTAGTTATAGTGCAGTCAGAGTGCAGGTTAACTGTAGTTATAGTGCAGTCAGAGTGCAGGTTAACTGTAGTTATAGTACAGTCGAAGTACCCTGTGCTGCAAATACTGAATCGATTTTGTTGGATAAAGGAATAACAAGTGGTTTTGAACTTATTGTTTCAGTATGATGTGTTGGATAAAGGAATAACAAGTGGTTTTGAACTTATTGTTTCAGTATGATATGTTGGATAAAGGAATAACAAGTGGTTTTGAACTTATTGTTTCAGTATGATGTGTTGGATAAAGGAATAACAAGTGGTTTTGAACTTATTGTTTCAGTATGATATGTTGGATAAAGGAATAACAAGTGGTTTTGAACTTATTGTTTCAGTATGATGTGTTGGATAAAGGAATAGCAAGTGGTTTTGAACTTATTGTTTCAGTATGATGTGTTGGATAAAGGAATAACAAGTGGTTTTGAACTTATTGTTTCAGTATGATGTGTTGGATAAAGGAATAACAAGTGGTTTTGAACGTATTGTTTCAGTATGATGTGTTGGATAAAGGAATAGCAAGTGGTTTTGAACGTATTGTTTCAGTATGATGTGTTGGATAAAGGAATAACAAGTGGTTTTGAACTTATTGTTTCAGTATGATATGTTGGATAAAGGAATAACAAGTGGTTTTGAACTTATTGTTTCAGTATGATGTGTTGGATAAAGGAATAACAAGTGGTTTTGAACTTATTGTTTCAGTATGATATGTTGGATAAAGGAATAGCAAGTGGTTTTGAACTTATTGTTTCAGTATGATATGTTGGATAAAGGAATAACAAGTGGTTTTGAACTTATTGTTTCAGTATGATGTGTTGGATAAAGGAATAGCAAGTGGTTTTGAACTTATTGTTTCAGTATGATATGTTGGATAAAGGAATAACAAGTGGTTTTGAACTTATTGTTTCAGTATGATATGTTGGATAAAGGAATAACAAGTGGTTTTGAACTTATTGTTTCAGTATGATGTGTTGGATAAAGGAATAGCAAGTGGTTTTGAACTTATTGTTTCAGTATGATGTGTTGGATAAAGGAATAAAGACAGACACCAATGGCAAGTTCAATATCCTTGTTAAGCATTGTACAAATCCCTACGCGTGGAGTCCGGGGAACAGTCCGGCTAGTCGAATACCTATCAACTAGACTCCGTAACAGTGGACTACAGTCAAGGCACTTTTACTGCAGTTTCAAAACTACAATGATGTTTTTGTTTTTGTAAGGGTTATAATGCTTGTGAATGAGACTTTCGGTTTGCGGGAAATATCGTGTTACCCGGGGGGGGAAAATGAATGTATCCTTAGGATGGAACATTTGTAAAACACAGGGGAAATATTCAACCCTAGCCAGTATGGAGAATTAAGTAAAACCACAAGTTCATTATTTAAGTGATAGTGCCCGAGAAGCCGGTATTTGGAGGATATATTGGCACGGGTGTTTGTCGAGGGCCTGCAAACCATGCCAATATATCCTCCAAACTCCAGCTCCTGAGGGCATTATCACTTTTATACAATGAATTACCAACATATTTAAATAATGTTAAAACATTATTGGCATTGTTGAATTCCGTTTTTCATAATAGCAATCTGGGACTGATGGTTTGGTTAGCTAAACTAGCGAGTCTGTTTTGTTACCAAGGTAACTACTGTCGCTATCTAGTAAACTTGGTATCTAAGTTACTATAGTGGATGTTGGAAAACATTTCTACTTGCAAAATGTGTTCAATTATAGCCATGGTATAAAAAGGGATAAATCAACGAGGGGCTCTATGCGGTATCTGGAC
>NW_024060170.1:0-27234 GCF_016432855.1 Salvelinus namaycush
AGCAGCAGAGAACCACCCGCGGGCCCAATTGGACCAGTTGGGGAACCCTGCTCTAGGAACACAGACAGCAGGAGAATCCACCCGCGGGCCCCAATTGGACCAGTTGGGGAACCCTGCTCTAGGACACAGCAGCAGGAGAACCACCAGCCGGGCCCAATTGACCAGTTGGGGAACCCTGCTCTAGGAACACAGCAGCAGGAGAAACCACCCGCGGGCCCAATTTGGACCAGTTGGGGAACCCTGCTCTAGGAACACAGCAGCAGGAGAACCACCCGCGGGCCCAATTGGACCAGTTGGGGAACCCTGCTCTAGGACACAGCAGAGGAGAACCACCCGCGGGCCCAATTGGACCAGTTGGGGAACCCTGCTCTAGGAACACAGCAGCAGGAGAACCACCCGCGGGCCCAATTGGACCAGTTGGGGAACCCTGCTCTAGTGAACACAGCAGCAGGAGAACCACCCGCGGGCCCAATTGGACCAGTTGGGGAACCCTGCTCTAGGACACAGCAGCAGGAGAACCACCCGCGGGCCCAATTGGACCAGTTGGGAACCCTGCTCTAGGGAACACAGCAGCAGGAGAACCACCCGCGGGCCCAATTGGACCAGTTGGGGAACCCTGCTCTAGGACACACAGCAGCAGGAGAACCACCCGCGGGCCCAATTGGACCAGTTGGGGAACCCTTGCTCTAGGAACACAGCAGCAGGAGAACCACCCCGGGCCCAATTGGACCAGTTGGGGAACCCTGCTCTAGGACACAGCAGCAGGAGAACCACCCGCGGGCCCAATTGGACCCAGGTGGGGAACCTGCTCTAGGATACACAGCAGCAGGAGAACCACCCGCGGGCCCAATTGGACCAGTTGGGGAACCCTGCTCTAGGAACACAGCAGCAGGAGAACCACCCGCGGGCCCAATTGGACCAGTTGGGGAACCCTGCTCTAGGGACACAGCAGCAGGAGAACCACCCGCGGGCCCAATTGGACCAGTTGGGGAACCCTGCTCTAGGAACACAGCAGCAGGAGAACCACCCGCGGGCCCAATTGGACCAGTTGGGGAACCCTGCTCTAGGAACACAGCAGCAGGAGAATCACCCGCGGGCCCAATTGGACCAGTTGGGGAACCCTGCTCTAGGAACACAGCAGCAGGAGAACCACCCCGGGCCCAATTGGACCAGTTGGGGAACCCTGCTTTAGGAACACAGCAGCAGGAGAACCACCCGCGGGCCCAGTTGGACCAGTTGGGAACCCTGCTCTAAGGACACAGCAGCAGGAGAACCACCCGCGGGCCCAATTGGACCAGTTGGGGAACCCTGCTCTAGGAACACAGCAGCAGGAGAACCACCCGCGGGCCCAATTGGACCAGTTGGGGAACCCTGCTCTAGGAACACAGCAGCAGGAGAACCACCCGCGGGCCCAATTGGACCAGTTGGGGAACCCTGCTCTAGGAACACAGCAGCAGGAGAACCACCCGCGGGCCCAATTGGACCAGTTGGGGATCCCTGCTCTAGGGACACAGCAGCAGGAGAACCACCCGCAGGCCCAATTGGACCAGTTGGGGAACCCTGCTCTAGGAACACAGCAGCAGGAGAACCACCCGCAGGCCCAATTGGACCAGTTGGGGAACCCTGCTCTAGGGACACAGCAGCAGGAGAACCACCCGCGGGCCCAATTGGACCAGTTGGGGAACCCTGCTCTAGGGACACAGCAGCAGGAGAACCATCCGCGAGCCCAATTGATGAACCCTGCTCTAGGGACACAGCAGCAGGAGAACCACCCGTGGGCCTAGGTGGTCCAGTTGGGGAACCCTGCTCTAGGGACACAGCAGCAGGAGAACCACCCGCAGGCCCAATTGGACCAGTTGGGGAACCCTGCTCTAGGGACACAGCAGCAGGAGATCCACCCGCGGGCCCAATTGGACCAGTTGGGGAACCCTGCTCTAAGGACACAGCAGCAGGAGAACCATCCGCGAGCCCAATTGATGAACCCTGCTCTAGGGACACAGCAGCAGGAGAACCACCCGTGGGCCTAGGTGGTCCAGTTGGGGAACCCTGCTCTAGGGACACAGCAGCAGGAGAACCGCCCAGTTGGGGATCCCTGCTCTAGGGACACAGCAGCAGGTGAACCACCCGCGGGCCCAGTTGGGGAACCCTGCTCTAGGGACACAGCAGCAGGAGAACCACCCGCGGGCCCAGTTGGGGAACCCTCCTCTAGGGACACAGCAGCAGGAGAACCACCCGCAGGCCCAGTTGGGGAACCCTGCTTTAGGGACACAGCAGCAGGAGAACCACCCGCGGGCCAGTTGGGCCAGTTGGGGAACCCTGCTCTAGGGACACAGCAGCAGGAGAACCACCCGTGGGCCCAGGTGGACCAGTTGGGGAACCCTGCTTTAGGGACACAGCAGCAGGAGAACCACCCGCGGGCCAGTTGGGCCAGTTGGGGAACCCTGCTCTAGGGACACAGCAGCAGGAGAAGAGGACAGGTCTCAGCCAGCCACTGAAAGATGTGGCTAATTAAGGACAAATTAAGGCTCAACCGCCAAGCCTTTCATTTACTGTCCTTTATCTCCTCTTCCATCATACAGCTTTCTCTCCTTCCTTTCTCCTCCATACATCTATCCTCTTCCTCTTCCTCACCCACCAAGCCTTTCATTTACTGTCCTTTACCTCCTCTTCCATCATACAGCTTTCTCTCCTTCCTTTCTCCTCCATACATCTATCCTCTTCCTCTTCCTCACCCACCAAGCCTTTCATTTACTGCCCTTCTTTCTCTCCTTCCTTTCTCCTCCATACATCTATCCTCTTCCTCACCCACCAAGCCTTTCATTTACTGTCCTTCTTTCTCTCCTTCCTTTCTCCTCCATACATCTATCCTCTTCCTCACCCACCAAGCCTTTCATTTACTGCCCTTCTTTCTCTCCTTCCTTTCTCCTCCATACATCTATCCTCTTCCTCACCCACCAAGCCTTTCATTTACTGCCCTTCTTTCTCTCCTTCCTTTCTCCTCCATACATCTATCCTCTTCCTCACCCACCAAGCCTTTCATTTACTGTCCTTCTTTCTCTCCTTCCCCTTTACTCTCCTTCTCTCCTTCCTCAACCACTAACCCTCTATTTTCCTCTTCACCATCAATGTATTCCCCTCTAGATAAGTGAGTGTCAAATATACATATATATATATATCTTAAAATATGCATACTGTAGATATGGTAAAGGGTGTCGGTAATGCAGTCTGTACTGACAGCAGATCTTCTTTATGTGCATGAGTCCTAAAACGAAGGAAATGAGTCCTTCTGTCAGAGCAGCAGAACAGCAGTCAGCACAGCAGAAAAGTGCAGGATTTCCCAAGAGGAGAGTTGATTTCTGTCTGAGCAGTCTCACAGCCCTGCCTTTCTGCCTTCCTCTCGGGTCTTTGACAACCCAGGGTGCATGCTGGGATGTGGGACAGCCTCCAGAGTGCTGAGCATGCATGGCAGCTGGATAGGCCCTTCGTGATGTTCTGTCCGAGTCCTGCATGTGCATGGGTGACAGGGGGATGTAAGGGGTTGGTATGGGGACAGGTGAGGTGTTGGTATGGGGACAGGTGAGGTGTTGGTATGGGGACAGGTGAGGTGTTGGTATGGGGACAGGTGAGAGGGGGATGTAAGGGTTTGGTATGGGGACAGTAAGGGTTTGGTATGGGGACAGGTGAGAGGGGGATGTGAGGGGTTGGTATAGGGAGAGACTAGGTGTTAGGGGTTGGTATGGGGAGAGACTAGGTGAGAGGGGGATGTGAGGGTTTGGTATGGTGAGAGGGGGATGTGAGGGGTTGGTATAGGGAGAGACTAGGTGTGAGGGAGATGTGAGGGCTTGGTATAGAGAGAGACTAGGTGTGAGGGAGATGTGAGGGCTTGGTATAGGGAGAGACTAGGTGTGAGGGAGATGTGAGGGTTTGGTATGGTGAGAGGGGGATGTGAGGGGTTGGTATAGGGAGAGACTAGGTGTGAGGGAGATGTGAGGGCTTGGTATAGGGAGAGACTAGGTGTGAGGGGTTGGTATGGGGAGAGACTAGGTGAGAGGGGGATGTGAGGGTTTGGTATGGTGAGAGGGGGATGTGAGGGGTTGGTATAGGGAGAAACTAGGTGAGAGGGGGATGTGAGGGGTTGGTATGGGGAGAGACTAGGTGAGAGGGATATGTGAGGGTTTGGTATGGTGAGAGGGGGATGTGAGGGGTTGGTATAGGGAGAGACTAGGTGAGAGGGGTTGGTATAGGGAGAGACTAGGTGAGAGGGGGATGTGAAGGGGTTGGTATGGGGAGAGACTAGGTGAGAGGGGGGTGTGAGGGGTTGGTATGGGGAGAGACTAGGTGAGAGGGAGATGTGAGGGTTTGGTATGGTGAGAAGGGGATGTGAGGGGTTGGTATAGGGAGAGACTAGGTGAGAGGGGGATGTGAGGGGTTGGTATGGGGAGAAACTAGGTGAGAGGGGGATGTGAGGGGTTGGTATAGGGAGAGACTAGGTGTGAGGGGTTGGTATGGGGAGAGACTAGGTGAGAGGGGGATGTGAGGGGTTGGTATAGGGAGAGACTAGGTGAGAGGGGGATGTGAAGGGGTTGGTAT
Organism: Salvelinus namaycush; assembly: GCF_016432855.1. Taxonomy (NCBI): domain Eukaryota; kingdom Metazoa; phylum Chordata; class Actinopteri; order Salmoniformes; family Salmonidae; genus Salvelinus; species Salvelinus namaycush. The sequence continues at coordinate 4,591 of NW_024060170.1, forward strand.
GGGGAGAGACTAGGTGAGAGGGGGGTGTGAGGGGTTGGTATGGGGAGAGACTAGGTGAGAGGGGGGTGTGAGGGGTTGGTATGGGGAGAGACTAGGTGAGAGGGGGATGTGAAGGGGTTGGTATGGGGAGAGACTAGGTGAGAGGGGGGTGTGAGGGGTTGGTATGGGGAGAGACTAGGTGAGAGGGAGATGTGAGGGTTTGGTATGGTGAGAAGGGGATGTGAGGGGTTGGTATAGGGAGAGACTAGGTGAGAGGGAGATGTGAGGGTTTGGTATGGTGAGAAGGGGATGTGAGGGGTTGGTATAGGGAGAGACTAGGTGAGAGGGGGATGTGAGGGGTTGGTATGGGGAGAAACTAGGTGAGAGGGGGATGTGAGGGGTTGGTATAGGGAGAGACTAGGTGTGAGGGGTTGGTATGGGGAGAGACTAGGTGAGAGGGGGATGTGAGGGTTTGGTATGGTGAGAGGGGGATGTGAGGGGTTGGTATAGGGAGAAACTAGGTGAGAGGGGGATGTGAGGGGTTGGTATGGGGAGAGACTAGGTGAGAGGGGGATGTGAGGGGTTGGTATGGGGAGAGACTAGGTGAGAGGGATATGTGAGGGTTTGGTATGGTGAGAGGGGGATGTGAGGGGTTGGTATAGGGAGAGACTAGGTGAGAGGGGGATGTGAGGGGTTGGTATAGGGAGAGACTAGGTGAGAGGGGGATGTGAAGGGGTTGGTATGGGGAGAGACTAGGTGAGAGGGGGGTGTGAGGGGTTGGTATGGGGAGAGACTAGGTGAGAGGGAGATGTGAGGGTTTGGTATGGTGAGAAGGGGATGTGAGGGGTTGGTATAGGGAGAGACTAGGTGAGAGGGGGATGTGAGGGGTTGGTATGGGGAGAAACTAGGTGAGAGGGGGATGTGAGGGGTTGGTATGGGGAAAGACTAGGTGAGAGGGTGATGTGAGGGGTTGGTATAGGGAGAGACTAGGTGTGAGGGGTTGGTATGGTGAGAGACTAGGTGAGAAGGGGATGTGAGGGTTTGGTATGGTGAGAGGGGGATGTGAGGGGTTGGTATAGGGAGAGACTAGGTGAGAGGGGGATGTGAGCGGTTGGTATGGGGAGAGACTAGGTGAGAGGGGGATGTGAAGGGTTTGGTATGGGGAGAGACTAGGTGAGAGGGATGTGAGTGTTTGGTATGGTGAGAGGCTGGGTGAGAGGGGGATGTGAGGGGTTGGTATGGGGAGAGACTAGGCTGGGTGAGAGGGGAGTTGAAGGGTTGGTATGGGGAGAGACTAGGTGAGAGGGGGATGTGAGGGGTTGGTATGGGGAGAGGGGGATGTGAGGGGTTGGTATGGGGAGAGACTAGGTGAGAGGGGGATGTGAGGGGTTGGTATGGGGAGAGACTAGGTGAGAGGGGTTGGTATGGGGAGAGACTAGGTGAGAGGGCGATGTGAGGGGTTGGTATGGTGAGAGGGGGAATCCAACCCACTACCCAGGCATTACACGCACCATGCTCCACCCACTGAGCTACAAAGGACCACCATGAGATGATGACCTCGTCCTAAATATTTGATCACATGATTCATTTTGTGTATTGTTTCCTAGAAACAAGGAGTGGCTCAACTGACCTTTTGGTTCAACTTACCCCACTCTGCCCTCTCTTTTGGTTCAACTTACCCCACTCTGCCCTCTCTTTTGAAGGAGTTATCAACATTGAAATACTTTTATTTGGAAGGTTTCCTCATTAACCTGCGAAAGTGACACCTCTACTGCTTCTGGCAGAATAGTAGTCACAACCGGTATCCTTGCTGCAGACATGCTCCCGGTAGCTGCCGAGACACAGAGGTAAACAAGACATTACAGGGAACTTTCTACTGTTCGTAGATAATGATACTGATTAATTTATAGTTAAATGATTGAGCTAAACGACATACCAATGACGGTCACAATGTAAACTATGATGCATCAACCCAACATAGAGGAACGATGATGTCAAGATGCTATTTCTGCATTTCTGCACTGAAGTTATGATATAAGATATATATATATATATATATAAATAGATATATATATATGATACAAGAAAGAAAAGCTTTGTGTCACATTGTCATTTATTTATACAACGGGTGGGTCTAATCCTCAATGCTGATTGGTTAAATGCGCATTCCAGCCGGTGTCTCTTCCACAAGTTACCATTTATATATTATGTGTTTATTCCACAAGTGACCATTTATAAATTATGTGTTTATTCCACAAGTGACCATTTATATATTATTTGTCTATTCCACAAGTTACCATTTATATATTATTTGTCTATTCCACAAGTTACCATTTATATATTATGTGTTTGTTCCACAAGATACCATTTATATATTATGTGTTTATTCAACAAGTTACCATTTATATATTATGTGTTTATTCAACAAGTTACCATTTATATATTATGTGTCTATTCCACTAATTACCATTTATATATTATGTGTCTATTCCACTAGTTACCATTTATATATTACGTGTCTATTCCACTAGTTACCATTTATATATTATGTGTTTATTCCACTAGTTACCATTTATATATTATGTGTCTATTCCACTAGTTACCATTTATATATTACGTGTTTATTCCACTAGTTACTGTTTATATATTATGCATATATTTCACAAATTACCATTTATATATTATGTGTTTATTACACAAGTTACCATTTATATATTTTGTGTTTATTCCACAAGTTACTGTTTATATATTATGTGTTTATTCCACAAGTTACCATTTATATATTTTGTGTTTATTCCACAAGTTACCAGTTATATATTATGTGTCTATTCCACAAGTTACCATTTATATATTATGTTTATTCCACAAGTTACCATTTATATATTATGTGTTTATTCCACAAGTTACCATTTATATATTTTGTGTCTATTCCACAAGTTGCCATATATACACTGCTCAAAAAAATAAAGGGAACACTTAAACAACACAATGTAACTCCAAGTCAATCACACTTCTGTGAAATCAAACTGTCTACTTAGGAAGCAACACTGATTGACAATAAATTTCACATGCTGTTGTGCAAATGGAATAGACAAAAGGTGGAAATTATAGGCAATTAGCAAGACACCCCCAATAAAGGAGTGATTCTGCAGGTGGTGACCACAGACCACTTCTCAGTTTCCTATGCTTCCTGGCTGATGTTTTGGTCACTTTTGAATGCTGGCGGTGCTAAACACTCTAGTGGTAGCATGAGACGGAGTCTACAACCCACACAAGTGGCTCAGGTAGTGCAGCTCATCCAGGATGGCACATCAATGCGAGCTGTGGCAAGAAGGTTTGCTGTGTCTGTCAGCGTAGTGTCCAGAGCATGGAGGCACTACCAGGAGACAGGCCAGTACATCAGGAGACGTGGAGGAGGCTGTAGGAGAGCAACAACCCAGCAGCAGGACCGCTACCTCCGCCTTTGAGCAGGAGGAGCACTGCCAGAGCCCTGCAAAATGACCTCCAGCAGGCCACAAATGTGCATGTGAAAGCACCGAGTGAAAGCACTGCCAGCATTCAAAAGTGACCAAAACATCAGCCAGGAAGCATAGGAACTGAGAAGTGGTCTGTGGTCACCACCTGCAGAATCACTCCTTTATTGGGGGTGTCTTGCTAATTGCCTATAATTTCCACCTTTTGTCTATTCCATTTGCACAACAGCATGTGAAATTTATTGTCAATCAGTGTTGCTTCCTAAGTGGACAGTTTGATTTCACAGAAGTGTGATTGACTTGGAGTTACATTGTGTTGTTTAAGTGTTCCCTTTATTTTTTTGAGCAGTGTATATTATGTGTTTATTCCACAAGTCACCATTTATATATTATGTGTTTATTCCACAAGTCACCATTTATATATTATGTGTGTCACCATGGGTATTGCGCAAAAGGAGTGTTAACTTGCATAAATGATAAAGGATATTTGTAGGCAGGAGTTTTTGCTGTGCGGTCTGCCACAAACAGGATGATCAAATTAAGATACGGCATCTGTATGTTCTTTGCAACCCATTGATTTAACAGTATTTACCAAATATGTTATAAGTGTCTACAAAAAGTACATACAAAATGAATGCTGACAGATATTTGTGTCTGCGTGTGTCTGCGTTGTTTTATTCCTCAGGTCGTTCTTTGAAGAACCATTTTTTGATGGTCAACCACAATCAACCACGACAGGAAGGAGAACATGGGAATACCTTAACGTTTTATCTCTACTCTGACCGTGTGTCATGTGACGTTCTTTAGTGAACGTCCCTCATGTCAAGTACCTGGCAGAGAACCATGGAGGTGTCACAATGGAGCGGCCCTGCCAACAAAGACATCTACTCTGACTCAGTGATCCACTGTTCCTACATCGACTCTAAACCACTGAAGGAGCTGTATAGTCTGGTCAGAGGTGTAGAGGGACCCCAACACGAGGGTTACAGAGGCCGTGTGCAGCTAAGGAGGGAGGGCCTGAGAGAGGGCCGCATTGAGCTTCACATCTCTAGTCTTGGAGCCAGAGATTCCGACACTACCAGTGTGCAGTGTTTCTAAGTGAAGAGGAAGGCCGTCAGACATGCTCACTCACCGTGAGAGTACCTTACAGCGATATACAGAAACGTATTCGCCCATTGACTTCAACAGCAGACCTGACATGTGACACTGAGGGTTATCCGGGCAGCCTCTGTGACATGGATGGAGGGTAACAGTCGTGATGTCACCAACAAGGCCACGGTGACCACCAGGACCACAGCCGGCGGTCTGATTTACATCAGCAGCACTTTGAAGGTCCACGCCTCCCTCCATCACACCTACAGCTGCACTCTTACCGAAGAGGGAGGAGACACACAGTTGGTCATCTTTAACTTACCCACGGAACCAGAAAATAACACAGTAGTCATTGAAGCAGTAATCATTGGGGGAGTGGCAGCTGCAGTGGCAGCAGCAGTGATAGTGGCAGTGATAGTGGCAGCAGTGGCAGCAGCAGCAGTGGCAGCAGCAGCAGTGACAGCAGCAGTGACAGCAGCAGTGACAGCAGCAGTGGCAGCAGCAGTGGCAGCAGCAGCAGTGGCAGCAGCAGCAGTGGCAGCAGCAGTGGCAGCAGCAGTGGCAGCAGCAGCAGTGGCAGCAGCAGCAGTGGCAGCAGCAGTGGCAGCAGCAGCAGCAGTGGCAGCAGCAGCAGCAGTGGCAGCAGCAGCAGTGGCAGCAGCAGTGGCAGCAGCAGTGATAGTGGCAGTGATAGTGGTAGCAGTGGCAGCAGCAGCGGCAGCAGCAGTGATAGTGGCAGTGATAGTGGTAGCAGTGGCAGCAGCAGCGGCAGCAGCAGTGATAGTGGCAGTGATAGTGGTAGCAGTGGCAGCAGCAGCAGTGACAGCAGCAGTGGCAGCAGCAGCAGCAGTGGCAGCAGCAGCAGTGGCAGCAGTGGCAGCAGCAGTGACAGCAGCAGTGGCAGCAGCAGCAGCAGCAGCAGTGGCAGCAGCAGCAGTGACAGCAGCAGTGACAGCAGCAGTGGCAGCAGCAGTAGTGGCAGCAGCAGTGACAGCAGCAGCAGTGGCAGCAGCAGTAGTGGCAGCAGCAGCAGTGGCAGCAGCAGTAGTGGCAGCAGCAGTGACAGCAGCAGCAGTGGCAGCAGCAGTGACAGCAGCAGCAGCAGTGGCAGCAGCAGTGACAGCAGCAGTGGCAGCAGCAGTGACAGCAGCAGCGGCAGTGGCAGCAGCAGCGGCAGTGGCAGCAGCAGCAGCAGTGACAGCAGCAGCAGCAGTGGCAGCAGCAGTGACAGCAGCAGTGGCAGCAGCAGTGACAGCAGCAGCAGCAGTGGCAGCAGCAGCAGTGGCAGCAGCAGCAGTGGCAGCAGCAGCGGCAGTGGCAGCAGCAGCAGCAGCAGCAGCAGTGGCAGCAGCAGTGACAGCAGCAGTGACAGCAGCAGCAGCAGTGACAGCAGCAGTGGCAGCAGCAGTGACAGCAGTGGCAGCAGCAGCGGCAGTGGCAGCAGCAGCAGTGGCAGCAGCAGTGACAGCAGCAGTGGCAGCAGCAGCGGCAGTGGCAGCAGCAGTGACAGCAGCAGCAGCAGCAGTGACAGCAGCAGTGGCAGCAGCAGTGACAGTGGCAGCAGCAGCAGTGGCAGCAGCAGTGACAGCAGCAGTGGCAGCAGCAGTGACAGCAGTGGCAGCAGCAGCAGTGGCAGCAGCAGCAGCAGTGACAGCAGTGGCAGCAGCAGCAGTGGCAGCAGCAGTGACAGCAGCAGTGGCAGCAGCAGTGACAGCAGTGGCAGCAGCAGCAGTGGCAGCAGCAGCAGCAGTGACAGCAGTGGCAGCAGCAGCAGTGGCAGCAGCAGTGACAGCAGTGGCAGCAGCAGCAGTGGCAGCAGCAGCAGCAGTGGCAGCAGCAGCAGTGGCAGCAGCAGCGGCAGTGTCAGTGGTTTCAGTTGTGTTGTACATGAAGTCAAGAACAACAATTACAGGTAACTCAGGCATTCCTTTAATAACAATTACAGGTAACTCAGGCATTCCTTTAATAACAATTACAGGTAACTCAGGCATTCCTTTAATAACAATTACAGGTAACTCAGGCATTCCTTTAATAACAATTACAGGTAACTCAGGCATTCCTTTAATAACAATTACAGGTAACTCAGGCATTCCTTTAATAACAATTACAGGTAACTCAGGCATTCCTTTAATAACAATTACAGGTAACTCAGGCATTCCTTTAATAACAATTACAGGTAACTCAGGCATTCCTTTAATAACAATTACAGGTAACTCAGGCATTCCTTTAATAACAATTACAGGTAACTCAGGCATTCCTTTAATAACAATTACAGGTAACTCAGGCATTCCTTTAATAACAATTACAGGTAACTCAGGCATTCCTTTAATAACAATTACAGGTAACTCAGGCATTCCTTTAATAACAATTACAGGTAACTCAGGCATTCCTTTAATAACAATTACAGGTAACTCAGGCATTAAGGTAACTCAGGCATTCCTTTAATAACAATCCCCCCATAAACAATCCCCTGTTGGAGAAGAACGAACTTCAGTGTGTGAACATGGAGATGTGGAGCAAACGAGTCCTTCTCTTGTTTTCAAGAGTCAAGAGGGTTGTGTCATGTTTTCCCTGCTACCACCACTGCTGCTCCCTTCCTCTCTCTGCCTGGTGACCCCCAGGTTCCATGGTCTCGGTGGATTCAATCTTTTGAAATGTACATTACTGCACTGGGCTTACAAGACGTGAGTGACGCTAGGCTTAAAGCACTGTTGCTATACTGCCTAGGCACAGAGGGACAGCGGCGTGTTCGGGACACTCGGTTATGCTGATAAATACAGCGATGCAGTGGGCCTCTTGGAAGCACACTGCTCTACACCCCAAAGTGACCTCCTCCGTCGGTTTCTGTTCCAATGGCGCCACCAGCTGCCTGGTGAGTCTGCCAGTGGAGGCTGCTGAAGGGAGGACGGATCATAATAATGGCTGAAACGGAAGAAGTGGAATGGCGTAAAACACATGGAAACAATGTGTTTGATGTATTTGATACCATTCCACTGATTCCGCTCCAGGCATTACAACGAGCCCGTCCTCCCTAATTACGGTGCCACCAAACTTCTGTGGAGTCTGCACACCAGTATGTGGCAAATCTACAGGGCTTAGCTAGCTCGGGGAAATGTTGGGCACTGCAGGATGAAATGGTACGTGTCCAACTTATCGAGCAAACAAAAGATGAGAAAGACTCGGAATTGATGTTTTGTCAAACTCACTCCAGCTGGCTTTTAAAGCTGAGTCTGCAGCTGAATGAGCTGCAAAGCCTCCTCTCTCCAGCAACTCACTCTCACCAACATGGACCACTCAGACAGCTGGCTTTTAAAGCTGAGTCTGCAGCTGGATGAGCTGCAAAGCCTCCTCTCTCCAGGAACTCACTCTCACCAACATGGACCACTCAGACAGCTGGCTTTTAAAGCTGAGTCTGCAGCTGGATGAGCTGCAAAGCCTCCTCTCTCCAGCAACTCACTCTCACCAACATGGACCACTCAGACAGCTGGCTTTTAAAGCTGAGTCCGCAGCTGAATGAGCTGCAAAGCCTCCCCTCTCCAGCAACTCGCTCTCACCAACATGGACCACTCAGACAGCTGGCTTTTAAAGCTGAGTCCGCAGCTGAATGAGCTGCAAAGCCTCCTCTCTCCAGCAACTCGCTCTCACCAACATGGACCACTCAGACAGCTGGCTTTTAAAGCTGAGTCCGCAGCTGAATGAGCTGCAAAGCCTCCTCTCTCCAGCAACTCGCTCTCACCGACATGGACCACTCAGACACTCAGACACTACACTCTTTAGAAAAAAAGGTTCCAAAAGGGTTATTCGGCTGTCCCTATAGGAGAACCCTTTTTTGGTTCCAATTATAACCCTTTTAGGATCCATGTAGAACCCTCTGTGGAAAGGGTTCTACACAGACACTTAAAGGGTTCTACCTAGAACCAAAAAGAGTTCTTGAACGGGTCCTCCTACAGGAACAGCCAAGCAACCCTTTTAGGTTCTAGATAGCACCTTTTTGTTTCTGAGAGTGTACACACGCAGACACTCAATCACTTTGCTAAAGTCTGCAAGTCTGCACCAGCTGACACACAACAACGGTATGTTCCCCAATCACCAAACCACCATTGTTCACCATGTCAGCTCTGGACGAGTAGCATTTCAAACATACACTCTGATGATTGATGAGGTCAGCCTGCCCCTCGTCCTCCAGGATACAGGAGCTGCAGTGTCTTTGCTGAACATAGAGACATACAGACTGTCTTTTCCCCACCAGCCACTGGGCAACTCTTCAACGGCCCTATGTGGTTATGGCAGTAGGACAGTCAGGTGAGATGTGATTGGTTGACCCTGGGGTTATGTTATGCCCCATGTTCTCTATTTGTATTGTATCACAATCAACCACGACAGGAATGAGAACATGGGAATACCTTAACGTTTTATCTCTACTCTGGCCGTGTGTCATGTGACGTTCTTTAGTGAACGTCCCTCATGTCAAGTACCTGGCAGAGAACCATGGAGGTGTCACAATGGAGCGGCCCTGCCAACAAAGACATCTACTCTGACTCAGAGATCCACTGTTCCTACATCGACTCTAAACCACGGAGCTGTATAGTCTGGTCAGAGGTGTAGAGGGACCCCAACACGAGGGTTACAGAGGCCGTGTGCAGCTAAGGAGGGAGGGCCTGAGAGAGGGTCGCATTGAGCTTCACATCTCTAGTCTTGGAGCCAGAGATTCCGACACGTACCAGTGTGCAGTGTTTCTAAGTGAAGAGGAAGGCCATCGGACCCAATTCACATCGTCAGGGCTGTAGTGGAGCGGGTCGAGAGCTTCACGTTCCTCGGTGTCCACATCACAAAGGATCTATCCTGGTCCAAACACATCGACACAGTTGTGAAGAGGACACGACAACACCTCTTCCTCTTCAGGAGGCTGGAAACATTTGGCATGGGCCCCTCAGATCCTCAACAAGTTCTACAGCTGCACCGTTGAGAGCATCGCCGCTTGGTATGGCAACTGCTTGACATCCGACCGCAAAGTGCTACAGAGGATAGTGCGGACGGCCCAGTACAACGCCGGGGCAGAACTCCCTTCCATCCAGGACATCTATACCACACGGTGTCAGAGGAAGGCCCAGTACAACGCCGGGGCCGAACTCCCTTCCATCCAGGACATCTATACCACACGGTGTCAGAGGAAGGCCCAGTACAACGCCGGGGCAGAACTCCCTTCCATCCAGGACATCTATACCAGACGGTGTCAGAGGAAGGCCCAGTACAACGCCGGGGCAGAACTCCCTTCCATCCAGGACATCTATACCACACGGTGTCAGAGGAAGGCCCAGTACAACGCCGGGGCAGAACTCCCTTCCATCCAGGACATCTATACCACACGGTGTCAGAGGACGGCCCAGTACAACGCCGGGGCAGAACTCCCTTCCATCCGTGACCTCTATACCAGGCGGTGTCAGAGGAAGGCCCAGTACAACGCTGGGGCTGAACTCCATTCCATCCAGGACATCTATACCACACGGTGTCAGAGGAAGGCCCAGTACAACGCCGGGGCTGAACTCCCTTCCATCCAGGACATCTATACCACACGGTGTCAGAGGAAGGCCCAGTACAATGCCGGGGCAGAACTCCCTTCCATCCAGGACATCTATACCACACGGTGTCAGAGGACGGCCCAGTACAACGCTGGGGCTGAACTCCCTTCCATCCAGGACATCTATACCAGACGGTGTCAGAGGAAGGCCCAGTACAATGCCGGGGCAGAACTCCCTTCCATCCAGGACATCTATACCACACGGTGTCAGAGGAAGGCCCAGTACAACGCTGGGGCTGAACTCCCTTCCATCCAGGACATCTATACCACACGGTGTCAGAGGAAGGCCCAGTACAAAGCCGGGGCAGAACTCCCTTCCATCCAGGACATCTATACCACACGGTGTCAGAGGACGGCCCAGTACAACGCCGGGGCAGAACTCCCTTCCATCCAGGACATCTATACCACACGGTGTCAGAGGAAGGCCCAGTACAACGCTGGGGCTGAACTCCCTTCCATCCAGGACATCTATACCACACGGTGTCAGAGGAAGGCCCAGTACAACGCCGGGGCTGAACTCCCTTCCATCCAGGACATCTATACCAGACGGTGTCAGAGGAAGGCCCAGTACAACGCCGGGGCAGAACTCCCTTCCATCCAGGACATCTATACCAGACGGTGTCAGAGGAAGGCCCAGTACAACGCCGGGGCAGAACTCCCTTCCATCCAGGACATCTATACCAGACGGTGTCAGAGGAAGGCCCAGTACAACGCCGGGGCAGAACTCCCTTCCATCCAGGACATCTATACCACACGGTGTCAGAGGAAGGCCCAGTACAACGCCGGGGCAGAACTCCCTTCCATCCAGGACATCTATACCAGACGGTGTCTGAGGAAGGCCCAGTACAACGCCGGGGCAGAACTCCCTTCCATCCAGGACATCTATACCACACGGTGTCAGAGGAAGGCCCAGTACAACGCCGGGGCTGAACTCCCTTCCATCCAGGACATCTTTACCACACGGTGTCAGAGGAAGGCCCAGTACAACGCCGGGGCAGAACTCCCTTCCATCCAGGACATCTTTACCAGACGGTGTCAGAGGAAGGCCCAGTACAACGCCGGGGCAGAACTCCCTTCCATCCAGGACATCTATACCACACGGTGTCAGAGGAAGGCCCAGTACAACGCCGGGGCAGAACTCCCTTCCATCCAGGACATCTATACCAGAAGGTGTCAGAGGAAGGCCCAGTACAACGCCGGGGCTGAACTCCCTTCCATCCAGAACATCTATACCACACGGTGTCAGAGGAAGGCCCAGTACAACGCCGGGGCAGAACTCCCTTCCATCCAGGACATCTATACCACACGGTGTCAGAGGAAGGCCCAGTACAACGCCGGGGCTGAACTCCCTTTCATCCAGGACATCTATACCAGACGGTGTCAGAGGAAGGCCCAGTACAACGCCGGGGCAGAACTCCCTTCCATCCAGGACATCTATACCAGGCGGTGTCAGAGGAAGGCCCAGTACAACGCCGGGGCAGAACTCCCTTCCATCCAGGACATCTATACCAGGCGGTGTCAGAGGAAGGCCCAGTACAACGCCGGGGCAGAACTCCCTTCCATCCAGGACATCTATACCACACGGTGTCAGAGGAAGGCCCAGTACAACGCCGGGGCAGAACTCCCTTCCATCCAGGACATCTATACCACACGGTGTCAGAGGAAGGCCCAGTACAACGCCGGGGCAGAACTCCCTTCCATCCAGGACATCTATACCAGACGGTGTCAGAGGAAGGCCCAGTACAACGCCGGGGCAGAACTCCCTTCCATCCAGGACATCTATACCAGACGGTGTCAGAGGAAGGCCCAGTACATCACTGGGGCCGAGCTCCCTGCCATCCATGACCTCTATACCAGGCGGTGTCAGAGGAAGGCCCAAAACATTTTCAAAGACTCCAGCCACCCAGGTCATAGACTGTTCTCTCTGCTACCACACGGCAAACAGTACCGATGCACCAAGCCTGGAACCAACAGGACCCTGAACAGCTTCTATCCCCAAACCACAAGACTCCTAAATAGCTAGATAAATAGTTAACCAAATGGCTACCTGGGCTGTCTGTATTGTCCCTTGGTGCACATCGACTCCTACTGGTAACCCTTGTTATTTCTATTGTCTTTCTCTCTGTATTGTTGGGAAGGTCCCATTAGAAAGCATTTCACTGTAAGTCCACACCGGTTGTTTACCAAGCAAGTGACGAATAACATTTTATTTCAAGCCCCCCCCCCTCCACACACACACACACATACATACACACACACACACACACACACACACACACACACACTCACACACACACTGTCCGATGCGATATGTAGAACACCAGTAGTTATGACAACTGGGTTGTTTTAATACATGTTAATGACTAGGGCCTCAACTTGGAGCGCAGGCTGTGGAGGGGAAAATACTGACCTAAATAACAGGAAATAGCTGCAAGCTCATTTGCAATATGTTCCTTCAACTGGCCAGACCATCAATACTGCAGCACTTCTCTGGCTGTGTCCCAAACGGCACTCTATTCACTATATAGCCCTATGGACCCTAGTCAAAAGTAGTGCACTATACAGGGAATAGGGTGCCACGTGGAACACACCTCTCTCTGTGCTCGGTCACACGGCTGCCATATCACATTATACTGGACAGGTCCAATAGTATTGATGAGGGAAGCTCTGTTGGCCTCTCTCGTCTCCTCCCCTTCCTTCAGTTGGTCCCTGTTGTTACCTGTAATCATTTGATCTCGGGGTGTATTTTCTACCTGTTTGTGTAAATAAACAACATTATAATGACATTTCAATATAAAGATTCATGTTTTGAGTTGTCACTATATTTTTTTGAATTGATCACTCTGTGGTGATCATGTCCATCGTGGTTAAGTTAGACTCACTCTGTGGTGATCATGTCCATGGTGGTTAAGTTAGACTCAGTCTGTGGTGATCATGTCCATCGTGGTTGAGTTAGACTCACTCTGTGGTGATCATGTCCATCGTGGTTAAGTTAGACTCACTCTGTGGTGATCATGTCCATCGTGGTTAAGTTAGACTCACTCTGTGGTGATCATGTCCATCGTGGTTAAGTTAGACTCACTCTGTGGTGATCATGTCCATCGTGGTTAAGTTAGACTCAGTCTGTGGTGATCATGTCCATCGTGGTTGAGTTAGACTCACTCTGTGGTGATCATGTCCATCGTGGTTAAGTTAGACTCACTCTGTGGTGATCATGTCCATCGTGGTTAAGTTAGACTCATTCTGTGGTGATCATGTCCATCGTGGTTAAGTTAGAATCAGTCTGTGGTGCTCATGTCCATCGTGGTTGAGTTAGACTCACTCTGTGGTGATCATGTCCATCGTGGTTAAGTTAGACTCAGTCTGTGGTGATCATGTCCATCGTGGTTAAGTTAGACTCACTCTGTGGTGATCATGTCCATCGTGGTTAAGTTAGACTCATTCTGTGGTGATCATGTCCATCGTGGTTAAGTTAGACTCACTCTGTGGTGATCATGTCCATCGTGGTTAAGTTAGACTCACTCTGTGGTGATCATGTCCATCGTGGTTAAGTTAGACTCACTCTGTGGTGATCATGTCCATCGTGGTTAAGTTAGACTCACTCTGTGGTGATCATGTCCATCGTGGTTAAGTTACTCAGTCTGTGGTGATCATGTCCATCGTGGTTAAGTTAGACTCACTCTGTGGTGATCATGTCCATCGTGGTTAAGTTAGACTCAGTCTGTGGTGATCATGTCCATCGTGGTTAAGTTAGACTCAGTCTGTGGTGATCATGTCCATCGTGGTTAAGTTAGACTCAGTCTGTGGTGATCATGTCCATGGTGGTTAAGTTAGACTCACTCTGTGGTGATCATGTCCATCATGGTCCATCAAGTTAGACTGATTTAAGAGTACTGAATAATCAATATGGACTAAATGACATCAGTGTCTGATGTCCTCACCACAGAGCTGCAGTCTCACACTATAAAACAGATAAGGTGACCGTCTGTCTTCGCTATCTCCTCTCAGCCAATGACATCAGAGTCTCATGTCCTCACCACAGAGCTGCAGTCTCACACTATATAACAGATAAGGTGACCGCTGTCTCCTCTCAGCCAATGACATCAGTGTAACTGTGTAGATCATCTGTCTGTCTGGCAGGTTCACGATGACCCCTGAAGATGTTATAAAGATGTAGGATGTTCATTTGATCACCCTGTTGCAGGAGAACATTCCTGCCGTGCAGGATTTAATAAAAAATGTTGTGTATTTCAGATTTTAAAAGGCTTCTGAAGTATGTAATTTCAGACTTGATTTTCCCTTTACAAAGAATGTATCAACCCCCTATCGTTATAATTCACATAATAATACACATTTCCTGTTGCTGCAGGATTATTTTCATGCTGTAGCAAACTGGCTCAAATTAAGATCCTACATCTGTAATGATGTAGACATACAATGCACCGGCCATGAGAATTGTGGGTGTTGCTTAGGCTGCGTTCGCACAGGCAGCCCAGTTGTGATATTTTTTCAGTAATAGGTCTTTTGACCAATCAGAATCAGATCAGTTCTGAAAAAGATCTGATGTGAAAAGATCTGATATGATTGGTCAAAAGACCAATCAATCAATCAATTAGTAGAAAAAAGATCAGAATTGGGCTGGAAAAGTCTATCCTATCCTCACATGCCTGACTTGGTTTGAATCCAGGTCTCATGCGTAATCACAAGACTGTGTTAGCCTGCTGGGATAAAGTCTAGGCATTAGCTTGGGGGAGCTAACACAATTCTTCAGGTCTCAGGCAAGGATATCAGCTGAGAGTGGTTTACTAAACCACCTCTGTTACATCCACAGATCAGGGAGGACAATGAGACTGGACATGTGTGAAAAGTAGAGCTAGAGATTGGCTGGGGCGGACTGGGACCAGAAATCGGCCCTGGCATTTCTACAACACCGGCCCATTTTATTCCTTGAGGCGCCCATTATCAGCCAGATAATGATACTTTTGCGCACAAAAAAAAACAAGTTTAGACAGGCCAAATAGCTCAAAAAATGGATCAGCCATTTGCCAACAATGCCAGACGACCAGTCCGCCCCTGTAGAATGTAGATTGGAATTGGGCAGCGGCGGCCCGTCATTCAGGGCATGGGGTTTTGAGCCCCAGCGGTTACCTGTTTTGCATGTTATTTTGTCATTAATACGTGTCACATATAAATAAATAAATAAACGGCCCATGTTCTGAATTCTGTCGCTGTACATTTCAAAAGTGCTGAACAAATAGTTATATTGACTACGTCCGTCGTCGCTCGCTCATTAATGTCTTCATCGAAATTACGGATTGCCTCTTATCCGCTTGTCGTCCCCTTATGCCATAGTTTTTACATCTCAATTGGCAGTAGAAACCACATTTGTTTAAGCAAGTCAGCCATATCAGCTATGCATAAGGCAGTAAAATAGGCTGAATTAACTGTTTCACTGCCAGACAAGGCTCCGCTGAAAACCAGGTGTAGCAGTGGTAAGGTGTTGGGGCTGCTGTTGGGACTCTGCTGATAGCCAGGTGTAGCAGTGGTAAGGTGTTGGGCCAGCTTTATGTAGGCCCTAACAGTTTGTGGGCACCGTTTGTCACCGTTATAGTGCAATTAATGTATTGTTTAGTGATGTGTTGTGTAGTGGCTTTGCTGGCATGCATCCCACCCAAAATGTTTTAGTTTGCCCCACCAAGATCTACAGGCTAAAATTGCCACTGGAATTGGGGCTCAAATATTATCCTCCCCAGTCCAGCCGTCTCTCTCTATATGCCGATATAACAATTGAGCCTGGCGGCGAGGTAAGTCTAAAGACTTTAAAAGATACAAACCAGAGTTGACAAGCGTGGTTAATGGCCCTTACGCTATGTGCGTGTGTTTTTGTGTGTGTGTGTATGTTTCT
Organism: Salvelinus namaycush; assembly: GCF_016432855.1. Lineage (NCBI taxonomy): Eukaryota > Metazoa > Chordata > Actinopteri > Salmoniformes > Salmonidae > Salvelinus > Salvelinus namaycush. The sequence goes on from NW_024060170.1 coordinate 20,618, forward strand.
ATGTGCTATTCAGGAAAACCCCAAAATGATTCTGTACATCTAGGAAATGAACAGATGCAGACTAGCTTTAGGCTTTTCTGCCACGTGCACGCCACCGAGCACCGTAACACCACCGTAACCGTTGGCGGGCACTGCTGATTACGTTAAAACTCGCATGGTATAATGCTTGCTTTTTGATTGGTCAACTATAAGCTTTGTTTTTGTATGCCAAGCCAAGTTATCATGTGTCCAAAGCTTAATGACGTAGGCCATTATTTGTGTTATTGAACGTGTTAACAGTAACTAGCTAGCCTAGTCTGTCAACAGGTGCACCCTGTAGTGATGCGTCAAAACAATACCGTCCAATCTGCGTAATGAAGTTGGTAACATTGGTGTCAGCAGAAGATACCTATTTTTAACTCTAGAAAGCTCCTCGCCTCAGGCTATATGGGCTGGTCCTCAGACCTCTTGGCACCGTGAGCAGAGAGAGCTGTCTCCATCTCTAAAGGGGCAACAGTAGACCCGTTTGTCCACAGCGAAGTGATGGATGTCGGAGTCAGGGACGGCGAGGGACCGCTGCTGCGCATCCTCTGATCGCCAGTCAAGGGAGGGGCATTCACTCCGAACCTAATCCCAGATGCAACATCCAGCCTTTCAGCAAAATCCACACCTCTACGGACCGTTGTGATGTGAAGTAGATATCACGCGCATAAGAGCGAGGGGAGGAGGGGGGCAGGCACAGGCTGGACCGCAGCTGCTCCGCTTTCGCAAAGTTCTCCTCGTTGACACCGGAGTGAGAAAGAAATAGAACATACAGAAGAGAGACCGCGGAGTCCGGTTGAGTGAGAGGGACGTTTTCCTGGAGGCTGCCAGTGTTTGGGGCAACACAGCGCAGAGAGAGAGAAGCCCCTCTCCAGCTCTCCTCTCCGTCACTTTCGAGCTATTTTCAGACCGACGAGAAGCATAATGGCGAAAATGAGGGTGTCATACGAGTACTCGGAGGCGGAGGATAAGAGTATCCGACTAGGACTGTTCCTCATCGTCTGTGGCATCCTGTCCCTCTTTATCCTCGGGTTCTGCTGGCTCAGTCCAACTCTACAGAGCATGCAGAGCAAACCGGCCAACTGCACCGTGGTGTCCGTGCTCAGACCGGAGGAGATGTTCGAGTGCGTGTTCACGTGCGGGGCGGACTGCAAGGGGACCTCGCTGTATCCGTGTCTGCAGATATTCGTCAATAATTCCGAGTCGAACTCCGTGGCTCTGCTGCACTTTGATGAGCAGCAACTGGTGCTGAACCCAAAGGTAAATTACTAAAACTCTAGACTTTATAGTCGACACAGCGTCGCAGTTACTGAATGCAAAAGCTGTGAACGATCGTTACAGTAGCTAGGCAAAGTGTCTGGCTGGAAAAGTTCCCAATCTCAGTTTGTTGACATGAAGTAGATGGATATTATGTTAATGGCTGCCTGTTTTTTTTTAAACGATGTTAATGTAAATAAACTTTTTGTATTCTAAAGACCAAATAGCATTCTTGCTATTTTCTATTCCAAAGACATGGCAAAAAAATCACAGACTTAAATAATGAGTTTAACTTTCATAAAAGTCACTTTACAGCAAGTGTGAGAGGATCTACACCTGTCCAAGTATATTCTAGAGATATAGCCTCATCATCACTGTGATGAAGAGGAACAGAGATGACAAAATGACCCCTTTTGGGACAGAAAGCCCAAACGTCTGTGTGAGTGAAGGTGTCTTCTCTTTTCAGTTGGTCCATTAAGCTCTCTAGTCCCATTGTGTGTCATATTACTTTTCAGACGTGCACCTCTCAGACTACAGATCGGAAATGTCTTGGTCCTTTTGAGAATTTCTTCAAGTTCTCTGTGGTCATCATCATCATCATCAGTTATTTCTAGCTGACTTCAGAAGGGTTTGAAACCCAACCTTCTCATCTTGTGTTCTTCTGTAGATAGGGTGTTTATACCTTTGAGGGGGTACTGTAGGGCATTCAACTCTTCCTGTCCTCCTGCCCCTCCTCTTTCCCCTCTTCTCCTTCCCCTCCTCTCCTCATCCTCCCCCTCCTCTCCTCCATCCCCTCCTCTCCTCCTCCCCTTCCTCTCCTCCTCCCCTTCCTCTCCTCCTCCCCCTCCTCTCCTCTGTCCCCCCCTCTCCTCCGTCCCCTCCTCTCTTCCGTCCCCTCCTCTCCTCTGTCCCCTCCTCTCCTCCGTCCCCTCCTCTCCTCCGTCCCCTCCTCTCCTCTGTCCCCTCCTCTCTTCCGTCCCCTCCTCTCCTCCATCCCCTCCTCTCCTCCATCCCCTCCTCTCTTCCGTCCCCTCCTCTCCTCCGTCCCCTCCTCTCCTCCGTCCCCTCCTCTCCTCTGTCCCCTCCTCTCCTCCATCCCCTCCTCTCTTCCGTCCCCTCCTCTCCTCCGTCCCCTCCCCTCCTCCCTGCTGTCTGAAACAGACCTCTCTCCCCCTACACCACAGGTACCCCCCCCCTCCTCTCCTCCATCCCCTCCTCTCCTCCGTCCCCTCCTCTCCTCCGTCCCCTCCCCTCCTCCCTGCTGTCTGAAACAGACCTCTCTCCCCCTACACCACAGGTACTCCTCTCCCCCCAGCTCCATGGTAACACCACTGCATCCCTCCTCCCTGCTGTCTGAAACAGACCTCTCTCCCCCTACACCACAGGTACTCCTCTCCCCCCAGCTCCATGGTAACTCCACTGCATCCCTCCGCCCTGTGTCTTTAACACGCCTCTATGTTTACTGACCGGGTTCCATGGCAACAGGAGCGCAGCTTTGAACAGTGATGCACGATCGCATGTGTCTGCATTTAAAGTGTCACCCTATTCCTCATGTAGTGCTCTACTTTTGTCCACTAAGGGAATAGGGTGACTAAAAGTAGTGTGCGAAGTGGAAAAGGGTGTCCAAAAGTAATACGGTACCATTTAGGACAAACGTAATCCCAGCCTGTTCTCTACATGCCGTAGAAATTGAGCCCGAGTCTGGGGATGAGGTTAGAACGAATGCAGACCGTGGCACTGAGAGGAAAGAAGTGAGGACTTTGGCTGGCTACCAAACCAACCAGGGGTTGAATGAGTTGGCAGTAAGCAGGAAAAGGAACCAGGTGTTGAATGAGTTGGCAGTAAGCAGGGAAAAGGAACCAGGTGTTGAATGAGTTGGCAGTAAGCAGGGAAAAGGAACCAGGGGTTGAATGAGTTGGCAGTAAGCAGGGAAAAGGAACCAGGGGTTGAATGAGTTGGCAGTAAGCAGGGAAAAGGAACCAGGGGTTGAATGAGTTGGCAGTAAGCAGGGAAAAGGAACCAGGGGTTGAATGAGTTGGCAGTAAGCAGGGAAAAGGAACCAGGGGTTGAATGAGTTGGCAGTAAGCAGGAAAAGGAACCAGGGGTTGAATGAGTTGGCAGTAAGCAGGGAAAAGGAACCAGGTGTTGAATGAGTTGGCAGTAAGCAGGAAAAGGAACCAGGTGTTGAATGAGTTGGCAGTAAGCAGGGAAAAGGAACCAGGGGTTGAATGAGTTGGCAGTAAGCAGGGAAAAGGAACCAGGGGTTGAATGAGTTGGCAGTAAGCAGGGAAAAGGAACCAGGGGTTGAATGAGTTGGCAGTAAGCAGGGAAAAGGAACCAGGGGTTGAATGAGTTGGCAGTAAGCAGGGAAAAGGAACCAGGGGTTGAATGAGTTGGCAGTAAGCAGGGAAAAGGAACCAGGGGTTGAATGAGTTGGCAGTAAGCAGGAAAAGGAACCAGGGGTTGAATGAGTTGGCAGTAAGCAGGGAAAAGGAACCAGGGGTTGAATGAGTTGGCAGTAAGCAGGGAAAAGGAACCAGGGGTTGAATGAGTTGGCAGTAAGCAGGGAAAAGGAACCAGGGGTTGAATGAGTTGGCAGTAAGCAGGGAAAAGGAACCAGGTGTTGAATGAGTTGGCAGTAAGCAGGGAAAAGGAACCAGGTGTTGAATGAGTTGGCAGTAAGCAGGGAAAAGGAACCAGAGGTTGAATGAGTTGGCAGTAAGCAGGGAAAAGGAACCAGGGGTTGAATGAGTTGGCAGTAAGCAGGGAAAAGGAACCAGGGGTTGAATGAGTTGGCAGTAAGCAGGGAAAAGGAACCAGGGGTTGAATGAGTTGGCAGTAAGCAGGGAAAAGGAACCAGGGGTTGAATGAGTTGGCAGTAAGCAGGGAAAAGGAACCAGGTGTTGAATGAGTTGGCAGTAAGCAGGGAAAAGGAACCAGAGGTTGAATGAGTTGGCAGTAAGCAGGGAAAAGGAACCAGGTGTTGAATGAGTTGGCAGTAAGCAGGGAAAAGGAACCAGGGGTTGAATGAGTTGGCAGTAAGCAGGGAAAAGGAACCAGGGGTTGAATGAGTTGGCAGTAAGCAGGGAAAAGGAACCAGAGGTTGAATGAGTTGGCAGTAAGCAGGGAAAAGGAACCAGAGGTTGAATGAGTTGGCAGTAAGCAGGGAAAAGGAACCAGAGGTTGAATGAGTTGGCAGTAAGCAGGGAAAAGGAACCAGAGGTTGAATGAGTTGGCAGTAAGCAGGGAAAAGGAACCAGAGGTTGAATGAGTTGGCAGTAAGCAGGGAAAAGGAACCAGGTGTTGAATGAGTTGGCAGTAAGCAGGGAAAAGGAACCAGGGGTTGAATGAGTTGGCAGTAAGCAGGGAAAAGGAACCAGGGGTTGAATGAGTTGGCAGTAAGCAGGGAAAAGGAACCAGAGGTTGAATGAGTTGGCAGTAAGCAGGGAAAAGGAACCAGAGGTTGAATGAGTTGGCAGTAAGCAGGGAAAAGGAACCAGGGGTTGAATGAGTTGGCAGTAAGCAGGGAAAAGGAACCAGGGGTTGAATGAGTTGGCAGTAAGCAGGGAAAAGGAACCAGGGGTTGAATGAGTTGGCAGTAAGCAGGGAAAAGGAACCAGAGGTTGAATGAGTTGGCAGTAAGCAGGGAAAAGGAACCAGAGGTTGAATGAGTTGGCAGTAAGCAGGGAAAAGGAACCAGGGGTTGAATGAGTTGGCAGTAAGCAGGCAATGACTCACTTTATTTACTCTGTGTTGCAGTCTGTCTGTCTGGTCATGTTTAGTAGACTCAATCACTGCAGTCAGAGAGCTTGGCAGTTTGGGCTCCGCAGGCTTGGAGGAACTGTAGAGTCTGAGGAGAGGATTGTCTGTGTCCCAAATGGAAACCTATTCTCTACATAGTGAACTATATAGGGAATAGGGTGCTATTTGGGATACAACAACAGTCAATGTTTAATGTGTTCATATTATCTTCCCTGTAAGTTGTACAACTTTTACGTATGACTTGCAGTTAGATTTTGTTGTTTTTATTGGTTGGTGTGTGTGAGTGTGAGTGTGTGTGTGTGTGTGCGTATATTTGTTCCCGGCGACAAAACCAAATTACTTTGTCGCTGAATCACTTTGTGATTTGTGGAAAAGGGAACATCTGCTTCCAAAAGGCTGTGTTCACACAGGCAGCCCAATTCTGATATTGTTTCAACTAATTGGTCTTTTGACCAATCACATCAGATCTTTTCACATCAGATTCATTTCAAAGTAATGAATCTAAAGATCCTGGAGAACGTGCCAACTAGTCATTCTTATGTATAGTTGTCTGAGGAAGGAAATGAAAGAAAACTGATTGTATCCATGTGTGTGTGTGTGTTTGTGTGTGTGTGTGTGTGTGTGTGTGTGTGTGTGTGTGTGTGTGTGTGTGTGTGTGTGTGTGTGTGTGTGTGTGTGTGTGTGTGTGTGTGTGTGTGTGTGTGTGTGTGTGTGTGTGTGTGTGTGTGTGTGCGTGTGTCTGTGTGTGTGTGTGTGTGTGTGTGTGTGTGTGTCGTGTGTGTGTGTGTGTCGTTATTAACAGGCTACTTCTACTAATGGCCCACCAGAGGTCCTGCTCTATAATGACTTCATTATAATGGTCACTAATATATCCTGGTTCTAGACTGGATGGTCGGAGCGTTCCAGAAACAGGAGGGGTTGATTGGTTGGAATTGGCTGGCTCATGGGAGGAGAGCAGTGGTTCATTTGAGCCGGATCCCACCTCTCTGTTTGGGACCTTTTTGTTCCGGAACCTGTTTAGCTGGATCTGGGTACTCTCGTGGCATGAAAAATTATTTTCTCTTTTTGCAAATGTAAAAATGATAATGAAAGCGATCAAAGGTCATTTGAGTTTCCTCTTCCTTAATTCTCCTGCCCCCATAAACAAACGTAATGTAAGAAATTAGATTTTCAGCCCGGGCCTAATATTTTGAAGAGTTGATTGGGGCCGGCCCCGGTTATGGTTTGCACAACACTGTAACCTACTGTATGTGCCGTGGCGATTTTAGCATGTAAAACTTGGTGGGGCAAAATAAATGTAAAAAGTGGGATGCATACCAGCAAAGCCACAAAATAACACGACACGACACTAAACAACACAACACTAAACAACACAACACTGAACAACACAACACTGAACAACACAACACTGAACAACACAACACTGAACAACACAACACTAAACAACACAACACTAAACAACACAACACTAAACAACACAACACTAAACAACACTGAACAATACAACACTGAACAACACAACACTGAACAACACAACACTAAACAACACAACACTAAACAACACAACACTAAACAAC
>NW_024060171.1:0-27202 GCF_016432855.1 Salvelinus namaycush
CCATTGTGGCGTTGTCATGGCGCTGTTTGTGGTGGGTGCCATCTACCTGGTGTGCCAGCGCGTCCTCTGTCCCCAGATGAAGGACGACAGGGAGACGGTAACCAATGACCTGGTGGTCCACGGGCCCTCTGTTTCTCTGGGTTATGTACCTCACCCTGCCTCTCTGTCCGGGTCTCTGCCAGGTAGGACCACACACACACCAGACACACACCACACACACACCAGACACACACCAGACACACACCAGACACACACCAGACACACACCAGACACACACCAGACACACACCAGACACACACACCACACACACCCCACACACCCCACACATCCACACAGACGCCCGCCACAGACAGATGGATCAGCTCCTAGAGAGATATTACCATCTGTAGCTACAATCTGTGACCAATACAATTTGATTTGACGCCCCAGTCCAAACCTCATAAACTCAGTCCAAACCTGTTTACTGTGTTATATGATAAATACTTGATTGTCTTTGTGTTGTTGACTTCCTGCTACTTTGGGTTGTTGACTTCCTGCTACTTTGGGTTGTTGACTTCCTGCTACTTTGGGTTGTTGACTTCCTGCTACTTTGGGTTGTTGACTTCCTGCTACTTTGGGTTGTTGACTTCCTGCTACTTTGGGTTGTTGACTTCCTGCTACTTTGGGTTGTTGACTTCCTGCTACTTTGGGTTGTTGACTTCCTGCTACTTTGGGTTGTTGACTTCCTGCTACTTTGGGTTGTTGACTTCCTGCTACTTTGGGTTGTTGACTTCCTGCTACTTTGGGTTGTTGACTTCCTGCTACTTTGGGTTGTTGACTTCCTGCTACTTTGTGTTGTCTTCAGGTATGTCCAGGGGGAAGTCTGTGATTGGTTCGTTGAGCATCATGGGCGGGTCCAGCGGCCCCCCTTACGACCGCGCCCACGTGACCGGAGCCTCCTCCTCAAGCTCCTCCTCCACCAAGGGCACTTACTTCCCCCCGGTACGACACACACACACACACACACACACACACACACACATCTTACAGACACACCCACACATCTCTTACAGACACACACACATCTCTTACAGACACACACACACCCACATCTCTTACAGACACACACACACCTCTTACAGACACACACACACACCTCTTACAGACACACACACACCCACACACCTCTTACAGACACACACACACCCACACATCTCTTACAGACACACACACACATCTCTTACAGACACACACACACACACACATCTCTTACAGACACACACACACCCACACACCTCTTACAGACACACACACACCCACACATCTCTTACAGACACACACACACCTCTTACAGACACACACACACCCACACACCTCTTACAGACACACACACACCCACACATCTCTTACAGACACACACACACCTCTTACAGACACACACACACCCACACACCTCTTACAGACACACACACACACACCTTGCAGCGGTCTAAGTTACTGCATCTCAGTGCTTGAGGCGTCACTACAGACCCTGGTTTGAATCCAGGCTGTTTCACAACCGGCCGTGATTGGGAGTCCCATAGAGCGGGGCACAATTGGCCCAGCGTCGTCCAGGTTTGTCCGTCATTGTAAATAATAATTTGTTCTTAACTGACTTGTTAAATAAAGTTTAAATTAAACAATACAGACACACACTTTAAACCAGTGTTAATTTCGTCAACAAAAGAATAGTGACTCAAATTTTCGTCAAACTTGTATTTTTTTCTGTGTCAATTGACAAGACTATAACTGACTGAGTAGACCAGAAAACGATGGTCTGACTAAATGGATATCGCCAGGCGACTCTCCTGCTTCCCCGTAGCTAACCAGTCCTCACCAGTATTCTAGTTAGCTTCCCCGTAGCTAACCGGTCCCCACCAGTATTCTAGTTAGCTTCCCCGTAGCTAACCAGTCCCCACCAGTATTCTAGTTAGCTTCCCCGTAGCTAACCAGTCCCCACCAGTATTCTAGTTAGCTTCCCCGTAGCTAACCAGTCCCCACCAGTATTCTAGTTAGCTTCCCCGTAGCTAACCAGTCCCCACCAGTATTCTAGTTAGCTTCCCCGTAGCTAACCAGTCCCCACCAGTATTCTAGTTAGCTTCCCCGTAGCTAACCAGTCCCCACCAGTATTCTAGTTAGCTTCCCCGTAGCTAACCAGTCCCCACCGGTATTCTAGTTAGCTTCCCCGTAGCTAACCAGTCCCCACCGGTATTCTAGTTAGCTTCCCCGTAGCTAACCGGTCCCCACCAGTATTCTAGTTAGCTTCCCCGTAGCTAACCGGTCCCCACCAGTATTCTAGTTAACTTCCCCGTAGCTAACCGGTCCCCACCAGTATTCTAGTTAGCTTCCCCGTAGCTAACCAGTCCCCACCAGTATTCTAGTTAGCTTCCCCGTAGCTAACCAGTCCCCACCGGTATTCTAGTTAGCTTCCCCGTAGCTAACCTGTCCCCGCCGGTATTCTAGTTAGCTTCCCCGTAGCTAACCTGTCCCCACCGGTATTCTAGTTAGCTTCCCCGTAGCTAACCGGTCCCCGCCGGTATTCTAGTTAGCTTCCCCGTAGCTAACCGGTCCCCACCGCTATTCTAGTTAGCTTCCCCGTAGCTAACCGGTCCCCACCGCTATTCTAGTTAGCTTCCCCGTAGCTAACCGGTCCCCACCAGTATTCTAGTTAGCTTCCCCGTAGCTAACCAGTCCCCACCGGTATTCTAGTTAGCTTCCCCGTAGCTAACCAGTCCCCACCGGTATTCTAGTTAGCTTCCCCGTAGCTAACCGGTCCCCGCCGGTATTCTAGTTAGCTTCCCCGTAGCTAACCGGTCCCCACCGGTATTCTAGTTAGCTTCCCCGTAGCTAACCGGTCCCCACCGGTATTCTAGTTAGCTTCCCCGTAGCTAACCGGTCCCCACCGGTATTCTAGTTAGCTTCCCCGTAGCTAACCGGTCCCCACCAGTATTCTAGTTAGCTTCCCCGTAGCTAACCGGTCCCCACCGGTATTCTAGTTAGCTTCCCCGTAGCTAACCGGTCCCCACCGGTATTCTAGTTAGCTTCCCCGTAGCTAACCGGTCCCCACCGGTATTCTAGTTAGCTTCCCCGTAGCTAACCGGTCCCCACCAGTATTCTAGTTAGCTTCCCCGTAGCTAACCGGTCCCCACCGGTATTCTAGTTAGCTTCCCCGTAGCTAACCGGTCCCCACCGGTATTCTAGTTAGCTTCCCCGTAGCTAACCGGTCCCCACCGGTATTCTAGTTAGCTTCCCCGTAGCTAACCAGTCCCCACCAGTATTCTAGTTAGCTTCCCTGTAGCTAACCGGTCCCCACCGGTATTCTAGTTAGCTTCCCCGTAGCTAACCAGTCCCCACCAGTATTCTAGTTAGCTTCCCTGTAGCTAACCGGTCCCCACCGGTATTCTAGTTAGCTTCCCCGTAGCTAACCGGTCCCCACCAGTATTCTAGTTAGCTTCCCTTCACCTGGTTAACAAACACAAGCTGCTTTACCAAATGAGGAACTATAGCAGCATTGAGTTGAATAGTGAAACAGTCCCGGTACCGGTAGCCCTGCGCGTGGACTCGGTACCGGTAGCCCTGCGCGTGGACTCGGTACCGGTAGCCCTGCGCGTGGACTCGGTACCGGTAGCCCTGCGCGTGGACTCGGTACCGGTAGCCCTGCGCGTGGACTCGGTACCGGTAGCCCTGCGCGTGGACTCGGTACCGGTAGCCCTGCGCGTGGACTCGGTACCGGTAGCCCTGCGCGTGGACTCGGTACCGGTAGCCCTGCGCGTGGACTCAGTACCGGTAGCCCTAAAGTTTACACCTGTTGTATTTGGCACATGTGACGAATAACGATTTGATTTTAAACTTTTCTCTCCATGTCCCTCTTTCTCCTCTCCTCTGCTCTCCTCCCTCTTCTCTCCTCCCTCCATCCATCCCTCTCTCTCCTTCTCTCCTCCCTCCATCCATCCCTCTCTCTCTCCTCCCTCCATCCATCCCTCTGTCTTCTCTCTCCTCACTTCTCTCCTCCCTCCATCCATCCCTCTCTGTCTTCTCTCTCCTCTCTCTCCTCCCTCCATCCATCCCTCTGTCTTCTCTCTCCTCTCTCTCCTCCCTCCATCCATCCCTCTGTCTTCTCTCTCCTCTCTCTCCTCCCTCCATCCATCCCTCTGTCTTCTCTCTCCTCTCTCTCCTCCCTCCATCCATCCCTCTCTGTCTTCTCTCTCCTCTCTCTCCTCCCTCCATCCATCCCTCTATGTCTTCTCTCTCCTCACTTCTCTCCTCTCTCTCCTCCCTCCATCCATCCCTCTGTCTTCTCTCTCCTCTCTCTCCTCCCTCCATCCATCCCTCTCTGTCTTCTCTCTCCTCTCTCTCCTCCCTCCATCCATCCCTCTCTGTCTTCTCTCTCCTCTCTCTCCTCCCTCCATCCATCCCTCTCTGTCTTCTCTCTCCTCTCTCTCCTCCATCCATCCCTCTCTGTCTTCTCTCTCCTCTCTCTCCTCCCTCCATCCATCCCTCTGTCTTCTCTCTCCTCTCTCTCCTCCCTCTGTCTTCTCTCTCCTCTCTCTCCTCCCTCCATCCATCCCTCTCTGTCTTCTCTCCTCCCTCCATCCATCCCTCTGTCTTCTCTCCTCCCTCCATCCATCCCTCTGTCTTCTCTCCTCCCTCCATCCATCCCTCTGTCTCCTCTCCTCCCTCCATCCATCCCTCTCTGTCTCCTCTCCTCCCTCCATCCATCCCTCTCTGTCTCCTCTCCTCTCTTCTCTCCTCCATCCATCCCTCTCTGTCTCCTCTCCTCCCTCCATCCATCCCTCTCTGTCTCCTCTCCTCCCTCCATCCATCCCTCTCTGTCTCCTCTCCTCCCTCCATCCATCCCTCTCTGTCTTCTCTCCTCCCTCCATCCATCCCTCTCTGTCTTCTCTCCTCCCTCCATCCATCCCTCTCTGTCTTCTCTCCTCCCTCCATCCATCCCTCTGTCTTCTCTCTCCTCACTTCTCTCCTCTCTCTCCTCCCTCCATCCATCCCTCTCTGTCTTCTCTCTTCTCTCCTCCATCCATCCCTCTGTCTTCTCTCTTCTCTCCTCCATCCATCCCTCTCTGTCTCCTCTCTTCTCTCCTCCATCCATCCCTCTCTGTCTTCTCTCCTCTCTTCTCTCCTCCATCCATACATCCCTCTCTGTCTCCTCTCTCCTCTGTAGATCCTGAACCCTCCTCCGTCTCCAGCGACTGTCAGGTCTCAGTATACCATGGAGTTTGGCTACTCCTCCAACAGCCCGTCAACACACCGTTCATACAGGTACCACACCGCTCCTCCAACACACCGTTCATACAGGTACCACACCGCTCCTCCAACACACCGTTCATACAGGTAACCCTGTACACAATGTTACACACAACCCTTATCCAGACAGACAGGAAAGACATAAAGCTCTACAATATAATGAGAGATCCAGGAAGACTAGTCAACATAAAGAGCTACTGGTCTGATCAGTTGCTGTCGGCTTCTGGTTCTGACTGGTTCTGACTGGTTCTGACCTCCGCTGAGTCCGTCTTCTCATATCTGGAGACCCGTCTCTCTTCAAACAGTCAATCATGTAAATGTCCAACCGGTTGGTAACTTGTCTGAAGACCCACCTCTTCTTCTATCAGGGTCATTAATGTATCTGTTCTCCTTCCTGTCCCCAGTTACCGTCCCTACACCTACAGCCACTTCGCTCCTCCCACAACCCCTTGCTCCACGGACTTCGCTCCTCCCACAACCCCTTGCTCCACGGACGTCTACGACAGCGACTACACCCCCGGACGCCGCGCCCCGCCCACTTCTAACTCCGGCGTCGCCAAAGGTTACACCAGCGACCTGAACTACGACTCGGAACCCTTTCCCCCGCCCCCAACGCCCCGCAGCCAATACCTGTCAACGGAGGAGAACTGTGAGAGCTGCCCCCCCTCCCCCTATACGGAGCGCTCCTACTCTCACCACCTCTACCCCCCGCCCCCCTCACCCTGCACAGACTCCTCCTGAAACCCCTCGCTGTGTACAGAACAATTGTTGATATTGTGTTTCTAAAAGAGGGGGGGGGGGGGAGAGACGGAGGAGGGAGGAAGGAGGCTGTTGACGAGGGGGAGGGATGTACAGAACATTTGAAAAGAGAAACACAGGAAGCTCGTTCGGGGTGGAAGAGCGAGCTCCGGGAACATTTTGTACATTTTAAAAAATAGACAAAAAATGCATATTTATATATTTTCTATACAGCGTTTACCGGATACGCCATAGAGGTTTGTATTCAAACATTTGTACATTTTCTTTTTTTTTTTAAGAAAACGTTTTATTAAAATCATCACAAACATGATAAGTTGCCTTAAATCCAGAAGAGACAAACAGGTTGTTTTACTGGAGGAACATTCAGCACGTAGATGGAACTATCTGACGCCAAATAACACGCCGTTACAACGCTAGGAACGAGGAGAGGATGGAGGATGACGCCCCCTGGAGGCGACAGACAGCTACTGGCCGTTGGAACGAGGAGAGGATGGAGGATGACGCCCCCTGGAGGCGACAGACAGCTACTGGCCGTTGGAACGAGGAGAGGATGGAGGGAGGGAGGGGTGAGGCAGGATGACGCCCCCTGGAGGCGACAGACAGCTACTGGCCGTTGGAACGAGGAGAGGATGGAGGATGACGCCCCCTGGAGGCGACAGACAGCTACTGGCCGTTGGAACGAGGAGAGGATGGAGGGAGGGAGGGGTGAGGCAGGATGACGCCCCCTGGAGGCGACAGACAGCTACTGGCCGTTGGAACGAGGAGAGGATGGAGGGAGGGAGGGGTGAGGCAGGATGACGCCCCCTGGAGGCGACAGACAGCTACTGGCCGTTGGAACGAGGAGAGGATGGAGGGGTGAGGCAGGATGACGCCCCCTGGAGGCGACAGACAGCTACTGCACCATGGCACTCTGCATCCTGGGCAGCAATTTTGTAGTGGATCAGTGATCGCCGTAGTAACCAGTCAGCTGGTTTCCATAGTAACAGACAACAAGGTGTACTGAGTGATTTGAGCTCCTTTTAATGGTTTCCTGGTTTTCCAGGACTTCCTGTCTGCCTTTCGGCATGTATTGCTTCAACTAGGTACTACATATTATACAAGGTCCTTATCAGTCATCTAACAGGGTACATACAGAACCTCTGACCCGACCCAGGACCCCTCATCACTACCACATCACTCCTGACCCGACCCAGGGCCCCTCATCACTACCACAACACTCCTGACCCGACCCAGGGCCCCTCATCACTACCACAACACTCCTGACCCGACCCAGGGCCCCTCATCACTACCACAACACTCCTGACCCGACCCAGGGCCCCTCATCACTACCACAACACTCCTGACCCGACCCAGGGCCCCTCATCACTACCACAACACTCCTGACCCGACCCAGGGCCCCTCATCACTACCACAACACCCCTGACCCGACCCAGGGCCCCTCATCACTACCACAACACTCCTGACCCGACCCAGGGCCCCTCATCACTACCACATCACTCCTGACCCGACCCAGGGCCCCTCATCACTACCACAACACTCCTGACCCGACCCAGGGCCCCTCATCACTCCTGACCCGACCCAGGGCCCCTCATCACTCCTGACCCGACCCAGGGCCCCTCATCACTACCACAGCACTCCTGACCCCACCCCGGGCCCCTCATCACTACCACAACACTCCTGACCCCACCCCGGGCCCCTCATCACTACCACAACACTCCTGACCCCACCCCGGGCCCCTCATCACTACCACAACACTCCTGACCCGACCCAGGGCCCCTCATCACTACCACAACACTCCTGACCCGACCCAGGGCCCCTCATCACTACCACAACACTCCTGACCCGACCCAGGGCCCCTCATCACTACCACAACACTCCTGACCCGACCCAGGGCCCCTCATCACTACCACAACACTCCTGACCCGACCCAGGGCCCCTCATCACTACCACAACACTCCTGACCCGACCCAGGGCCCCTCATCACTACCACAACACTCCTGACCCGACCCAGGGCCCCTCATCACTACCACAACACTCCTGACCCGACCCAGGGCCCCTCATCACTACCACAACACTCCTGACCCGACCCCGGGCCCCTCATCACTACCACAACACTCCTGACCCGACCCAGGGCCCCTCATCACTACCACAACACTCCTGACCCGACCCAGGGCCCCTCATCACTACCACGTCACTCCTGACCCGACCCAGGGCCCCTCATCACTACCACGACACTCCTGACCCGACCCAGGGCCCCTCATCACTACCACGACACTCCTGACCCGACCCAGGTGATGGGAAACAGATTCACACACGTCTCCTCCCATCTGATGAGGTTACTACTGCACAATATTCAACCAAAATCTATATTCTGTCATTTGAGGTTATTTTATATATATTTTTATGTTTTTGTTTTAAATGCCAGACTGCAACTGAGGATTCTCTTTATCCTGTCTGGATGAGACAGACCCAGAGCACATCTGTTACTGAGGGGGGGGTTATCTATCCTGTCTGGATGAGACAGACCCAGAGCACATCTGTTACTGAGGGGGGGGGGGGTTATCTATCCTGTCTGGATGAGACAGACCCAGAGCACATCTGTTACTGAGGGGGGGGTTATCTATCCTGTCTGGATGAGACAGACCCAGAGCACATCTGTTACTGAGGGGGGGTTATCTATCCTGTCTGGATGAGACAGACCCAGACCACATCTGTTACTGAGGGGGGGGGTTATCTATCCTGTCTGGATGAGACAGAGCACATCTGTTACTGAGGGGGGGGGTAATCTATCCTGTCTGGATGAGACAGACCCAGAGCACATCTGTTACTGAGGGGGGGGGGGGGGGGGTTATCTATCCTGTCTGGATGAGACAGACCCAGAGCACATCTGTTACTGAGGGGGGGGGGGGGGGGTTATCTATCCTGTCTGGATGAGACAGACCCAGAGCACATCTGTTACTGAGGGGGGGGTTATCTATCCTGTCTGGATGAGACAGACCACATCTGTTACTGAGGGGGGGTTATCTATCCTGTCTGGATGAGACAGACCCAGACCACATCTGTTACTGAGGGGGGGGTTATCTATACTGTCTGGATGAGACAGACCCAGAGCACATCTGTTACTGAGGGGGGGTTATCTATCCTGTCTGGATGAGACAGAGCACATCTGTTACTGAGGGGGGGGTAATCTATCCTGTCTGGATGAGACAGAGCACATCTGTTACTGAGGGGGGGGTAATCTATCCTGTCTGGATGAGACAGACCACATCTGTTACTGAGGGGGGGGTTATCTATCCTGTCTGGATGAGACAGACCCAGAGCACATCTGTTACTGAGGGGGGGTTATCTATACTGTCTGGATGAGACAGACCCAGAGCACATCTGTTACTGAGAGAGGGGGGGGGGGTTATCTATCCTGTCTGGATGAGACAGACCCAGAGCACATCTGTTACTGAGGGGGGGGTTATCTATCCTGTCTGGATGAGACAGAGCACATCTGTTACTGAGGGGGGGGTAATCTATCCTGTCTGGATGAGACAGACCACATCTGTTACTGAGGGGGGGGTTATCTATCCTGTCTGGATGAGACAGACCCAGACCACATCTGTTACTGAGGGGGGGGTTATCTATCCTGTCTGGATGAGACAGACCCAGACCACATCTGTTACTGAGGGGGGGGTTATCTATCCTGTCTGGATGAGACAGAGCACATCTGTTACTGAGGGGGGGGTAATCTATCCTGTCTGGATGAGACAGACCACATCTGTTACTGAGGGGGGGGTTATCTATCCTGTCTGGATGAGACAGACCCAGACCACATCTGTTACTGAGGGGGGGGGTTATCTATCCTGTCTGGATGAGACAGAGCACATCTGTTACTGAGGGGGGGGGTTATCTATCCTGTCTGGATGAGACAGACCACATCTGTTACTGAGGGGGGGGGGTTATCTATCCTGTCTGGATGAGACAGACCACATCTGTTACTGAGGGGGGGGGGGGTTATCTATCCTGTCTGGATGAGACAGACCACATCTGTTACTGAGGGGGGGGGGGGTTATCTATCCTGTCTGGATGAGACAGACCACATCTGTTACTGAGGGGGGGGGGGGGTTATCTATCCTGTCTGGATGAGACAGAGCACATCTGTTACTGAGGGGGGGGTTATCTATCCTGTCTGGATGAGACAGACCCAGACCACATCTGTTACTGAGGGGGGGGTTATCTATCCTGTCTGGATGAGACAGACCCAGACCACATCTGTTACTGAGGGGGGGGGGGGTTATCTATCCTGTCTGGATGAGACAGACCCAGACCACATCTGTTACTGAGGGGGGGTTATCTATCCTGTCTGGATGAGACAGACCACATCTGTTACTGGGGGGGGGGGGGTTTATCTATCCTGTCTGGATGAGACAGACCACATCTGTTACTGGGGGGGGGGTTATCTATCCTGTCTGGATGAGACAGACCCAGACCACATCTGTTACTGAGGGGGGGGTTATCTATCCTGTCTGGATGAGACAGACCCAGACCACATCTGTTACTGAGGGGGGGTTATCTATCCTGTCTGGATGAGACAGACCACATCTGTTACTGGGGGGGGGTTATCTATCCTGTCTGGATGAGACAGACCACATCTGTTACTGAGGGGGGGTTATCTATCCTGTCTGGATGAGACAGACCCAGACCACATCTGTTACTGAGGGGGGGGGGGGGGGTTATCTATCCTGTCTGGATGAGACAGACCACATCTGTTACTGAGGGGGGGGGGGGTTATCTATCCTGTCTGGATGAGACAGACCACATATGTTACTGAGGGGGGGGTTATCTATCCTGTCTGGATGAGACAGACCCAGACCACATCTGTTACTGAGGGGGGGGTTATCTATCCTGTCTGGATGAGACAGACCACATCTGTTACTGAGGGGGGGGTTATCTATCCTGTCTGGATGAGACAGACCACATCTGTTACTGAGGGGGGGGGTTATCTATCCTGTCTGGATGAGACAGACCACATCTGTTACTGAGGGGGGGGTTATCTATCCTGTCTGGATGAGACAGACCCAGACCACATCTGTTACTGAGGGGGGGGGTTATCTATCCTGTCTGGATGAGACAGACCCAGACCACATCTGTTACTGAGGGGGGGGGTTATCTATCCTGTCTGGATGAGACAGAGCACATCTGTTACTGAGGGGGGGGTAATCTATCCTGTCTGGATGAGACAGAGCACATCTGTTACTGAGGGGGGGGTAATCTATCCTGTCTGGATGAGACAGACCACATCTGTTACTGAGGGGGGGGTAATCTATCCTGTCTGGATGAGACAGAGCACATCTGTTACTGAGGGGTAATCTATTTTACGCTGTAGTCTACCTTCTGAGGTCTCGCTCTCTTTCACCTGTACTCTCTGTCTCCCCCTCCATCTTCCCCCGAGGTAAACTTCTCCACAGAGGACTAGTTATTGTACCTGATCAGTTCTTCAAATCATTTAGTTTTCTTTGCAAAGTGTTTTAATATTTTTGTACCACATTGTGTATATTACCGTATTTATAAGCTATAAAGAAAAACATTGTATATCTTTTCATTGAATTCTTGCAGTACTTTGTCATTCCTTCTTTCACTATATGCCTCATTTTATTTTTCTACGATGTGTCAGTCAGTCCAAACGACATGGCGACAATCTCAGACAATATCAACAATCCTTTAGTAATGTCTCTGTCCTGTCTCTGTCCTCTCTCTGTCCTGTTCTCTGTCCTGTCTCTGTCCTCTCTCTGTCCTGTTCTCTGTCCTGTCTCTGTCCTCTCTCTGTCTTGTTCTCTGTCCCGTCTCTGTCCTCTCTCTGTCCTGTTCTCTGTCCCGTCTCTGTCCTCTCTCTGTCCTCTCTCTGTCCTGTCTGTCTCTGTCCTCTCTCTGTCCTGTCTGTCTCTGTCCTGTCTGTCTCTGTCCTGTCTGTCTCTGTCCTGTCTGTCTGTCCTGTCTGTCTCTGTCCCGTCTCTGTCCTCTCTCTGTCCTGTCTGTCTCTGTCCTGTCTCTCTGTCCTCTCTCTGTCCCGTCTCTGTCCTCTCTCTGTCCTGTCTCTGTCCTCTCTCTGTCCCATCTCTGTCCTGTCTGTCTCTGTCCTGTCTCAAACTAAAAAGACGGTGGGGGAAAAGGGATCCTTCTTTAAACTGGGTTGTTTTTCTCTCTCCCTGTTTATCCAATCAGAGCTGTGGGACATTTCAGACTGAAACTGAGGACGAGCTAAAGCTGTCATCCTCAGAACATTCACACATACCTCAAAACGTCCGTCTTCAGAACATTCACACGTACCTCAAAACGTCCGTCTTCAGAACATTCACACGTACCTCAAAACGTCCGTCTTCAGAACATTCACACGTACCTCAAAACGTCCGTCTTCAGAACATTCACACGTACCTCAAAACGTCCGTCTTCAGAACATTCACACGCAACTCAAAACGTCCGTCTTCAGAACATTCACACGCAACTCAAAACGTCCGTCTTCAGAACATTCACACACAATTCAAAACGTCCGTCTTCAGAACATTCACACGTACCTCAAAATGTCCGTCTTCAGAACATTCACACGCAACTCAAAACGTCCGTCTTCAGAACATTCACACGCAACTCAAAACGTCCGTCTTCAGAACATTCACACGCAACTCAAAACGTCCGTCTTCAGAACATTCACACGTACCTCAAAACGTCCGTCTTCAGAACATTCACACGTACCTCAAAACGTCCGTCTTCAGAACATTCACACGTACCTCAAAACGTCCGTCTTCAGAACATTCACACGTACCTCAAAACGTCCGTCTTCAGAACATTCACACGTACCTCAAAACGTCCGTCTTCAGAACATTCACACGTACCTCAAAACGTCCGTCTTCAGAACGTTCACACGTACCTCAAAACGTCCGTCTTCAGAACGTTCACACGTACCTCAAAACGTCCGTCTTCAGAACATTCACACGTACCTCAAAACGTCCGTCTTCAGAACATTCACACGTACCTCAAAACGTCCGTCTTCAGAACATTCACACGTACCTCAAAACGTCCGTCTTCAGAACATTCACACGCAACTCAAAACGTCAGTCTTCAGAACATTCACACGTACCTCAAAACGTCCGTCTTCAGAACATTCACACGTACCTCAAAACTGGCTGACCCAGACATCTCTACATCAGAGACCTTCCCCAGGACAGGCTGACCCGGACAGGCTGACCCAGACATCTCTACATCAGAGACCTTCCCCAGGACAGGCTGACCCAGACATCTCTACATCAGAGACCTTCCCCAGGACAGGCTGACCCAGACATCTCTACATCAGAGACCTTCCCCAGGACAGGCTGACCCAGACAGGCTGACCCAGACATCTCTACATCAGAGACCTTCCCCAGGACAGGCTGACCCAGGACAGGCTGACCCAGACATCTCTACATCAGAGACCTTCCCCAGGACAGGCTGACCCAGACAGGCTGACCCAGACATCTCTACATCAGAGACCTTCCCCAGGACAGGCTGACCCAGACAGGCTGACCCAGACATCTCTACATCAGAGACCTTCCCCAGGACAGGCTGACCCAGACAGGCTGACCCAGGACAGGCTGACCCAGACATCTCTACATCAGAGACCTTCCCCAGACAGGCTGACCCAGGACAGGCTGACCCAGACATCTCTACATCAGAGACCTTCCCCAGGACAGGCTGACCCAGACATCTCTACATCAGAGACCTTCCCCAGGACAGGCTGACCCGGACAGGCTGACCCAGACATCTCTACATCAGAGACCTTCCCCAGGACAGGCTGACCCAGACAGGCTGACCCAGACATCTCTACATCAGAGACCTTCCCCAGGACAGGCTGACCCGGACAGGCTGACCCAGACATCTCTACATCAGAGACCTTCCCCAGGACAGGCTGACCCAGACAGGCTGACCCAGACATCTCTACATCAGAGACCTTCCCCAGGACAGGCTGACCCAGGACAGGCTGACCCAGACATCTCTACATCAGAGACCTTCCCCAGGACAGGCTGACCCAGACATCTCTACATCAGAGACCTTCCCCAGGACAGGCTGACCCAGACATCTCTACATCAGAGACCTTCCCCAGGACAGGCTGACCCAGACATCTCTACATCAGAGGCTGTGATGGAAGATGTTGGTTAGAAGGTTAAAACAAGTTGCTGTTCTGACGTTACAGATGCTTGTTGTTATCGATGACGTCCCAAATGGCACCCTATTCCCTATATAGACCACTACATTAGCCAGGGCTCAATGGCACCCTATTCCCTATATAGACCACTACATTTGACCAGGGCTCAATGGCACCCTATTCCCTATATAGACCACTACATTTGACCAGGGCCCTAAAGGAGTGCAGGATATAGGTAATGGGGCTTGGCCCAGGAGTAAAGACATTTTAAAAAGCCCTTTTTTGTCTCCATGTTTCTGGAGCTGTGACATAAAGATGGGGAAACACAGCAGAGGTTAATTGGCAGTTTGAACATTTTCTCATTCCTCCATTTTGATACCATGGTGCTTTGCAAGGATGTATCCAGCTCAACCAACATTTGGTTAGTCAGAGGGATTATTTTTATTTCCACTCAACTCTACTTTTTCTACGTTAATCTGCTTTTCATGTAAACCAGGGTGTAATGGATGTGTACAGCCCATTCAATACTACTAGAAGCTGTTGTAACTAAATTAAATGGTGATTTAAAAAAAATAAAAAAAATAAAATAAAATGAATGAACTTTCATCTTGAACGTTGTCCATTCACACTTTGTTCTGTCCATTATAAAATCAAATCAAATATATTTATAAAGCCCTTCTTACATCAGCTGATATCTCAAAGTGCTGTACAGAAACCCAGCCTAAAACCCCAAACAGCAAGCACGGTGGCTGGGAAAAGGGAAGTACAGCCGAGAGCTGCCCAGTGACACGAGCCTACCAGACGAGTTAAACTACTTATATGCTCGCTTTGAGGTAAATAACACTGAAACATGCATGAGAGCACCAGCTGTTCCGGACGACTGGATGATCACTGCTCCGATGCCGATGTAAGACCTTTAAACAGGTCAACATTCAAAAGTGCGCAGGGCCAGACGGATTACCATGACGTGTACTGCGAGCATGCGCTGACCAACTGGCAAGTGTCTTCACTGACATTTTCAACCTCTCCCTGTCCGAGTCTGTAAAACCAACATGTTTTAAGCAGACCACCATAGTGCCTGTGCCCAAGAACACCTATGTGAGAATGCTATTCATTGACTACAGCTCAGTATTCAACACCATAGTGCCCTCAAAGCTCATCAATAAGCTAAGGACCCTGGGACTAAACACCTCCCTCTGCAACTGGATCCTGGACTTCCTGACGGGCCGCCCCCAGGTGGTAAGTAGATAACAACACACCCGCCACGCTGATCCTCAACACGGGGGCTCCCCAGGTGTGCGTGCTCAGTCCCCTCCTGTACTTCCTGTTCACTCATGACTGCACGGCCAGGCACGACTCCAACACCATCATTAAGTTTGTCGATGACACAACAGTGGTAGGCCTGATCACCGACAACGATGAGACAGCCTATAGGGAAGAGGTCAGAGACCTGACCGTGTGGTGCCAGGACAACAACCTCTCCCTCAATGTGATCAAGACAAAGGAGATGATTTTGGACTACAGGAAAAGGAGGACCGAGCACGCCCCCATTCTCATCGACGGGGCTGTAGTGGAGCAGGTTGAGAGCTTCAAGTTCCTTGGTGTCCACATCACCAACAAACTAGAATGGTCCAAACACAGCAAGACAGTTGTGAAGAGGGCATGACAAAATCTATTCCCCCTCAGGAGACTGAAAAGATTTGGCATGGGTCCTCAGATCCTCAAAAGGTTCTACAGCTGCACCATTGAGAGCATCCTGACTGGTTTCATCACTGCCTGGTATGGCAACTGCTCGGCCTCAGACCGCAAGGCACTAAAGGGTAGTGCGTACGGCCCAGTACATCACTGGGGTCAAGCTTCCTGCCATCCAGGAAGGGCCTAAAAATTGTCAGACTCCAGCCACCCTAGTCATAGACTGGTCTCTTTGCTACCACACGGCAAGCGGTACTGGAGCGCCAGGTCCAAGAGGCTTCTACTCCCAAGCCATAAGACTCCTTAACATCTAATTTTTTTATTTTACCTTTATTTAACTAGTTAAGTAAGTTAAGAACAAATTCTTATTTTCAATGACGGCCTAGGAACAGTGGGTTAACTGCCTTGTTCAGTTGCAGAACGACAGATTTGTACCTTGTCAGCTCGGGGATTCGATCTAGCAACCTTTCCATTACTAGTCCAATGCTCTAACCACTAGGCTACGCTGCCGCTACCGCCCAGACTATTTGCATTGCCCCCCCCTCCCCTCACTTTAATAATTCTACCTACATGTACGTATTACCCGATACCCCCTGAATATAGTCTCGCTATTGTTATTTTACTGCTGCTCTTTAACTACTTGTTATTTTTATTTCTTATTTGTATTTTTCAAACTGCATTGTTGGTTAGGGGCTTGTAAGTATTTCACTGTAAGGTCTACACCTGTTGTATTCGGCAGATGTGACTATTCAAATGTGATGTGTTTTGGTGTTTGGCTCATGAATTGCACTTTTCTACTGTATTGTCTGTATATGTCCTTTTGTCATGTATGCACAGGGCAGCAACCAACATTTCCCCGGGGGTGGTCATTATCTTTAACGGGTACCGTGCTGTCCCGCTCTAATTCACCACAACCTTGAACTAATGTTGGATAAATCCATATGATTATTGAGCGTGACTGTTGCCAAAGACAGTACAGTACGAAGATAGAAACCCCAGCTCACGCTTGTAGGCGAAGTCGGCTAGTTACTCATGCGCACTAACAAGTTTTCGAGGCTAACTCAACTCGCGCCAAACTGCGCATGTGCAAGCCGTCAACTCAAAGGCGCTCCTTCGATATAAAGTTTTTTTTGACGAACATTTAAAAAACTTATCAGTTTATTTTCACGAGGTTGGAGTAGTAACATGTTCAACTACTTAAGACATTGGCTCGAATGTAGGTTGTGCCTACATCTAAAGAATGAATTGCACACTTCTCTAATTTACTTCTCAAACTCCGTCCTGGTCTGCTTCGAAAGCGTTTCCCGGAAGTCTTGAGATGTTGCGCCTCTGTGTTTAAGAAACTCAGTGCCGGTGCTTTCATTTTCCCCTCCAGGCTCTATGAAAAGACAACTGGCCCGATGTATTGCACCTGAAATCAAAACTACACTAGGTTGCTTTCCAGACCGCTCATATTATTAGTCTCTTATTTTCCAGGAATTACGGTAAAGATGAACCACACCCCCTTTTCATGCTGCTTTCTGATTGAGTCATTCCCACCACGTGATCCAGAAGCGAAAAGATTCTGGTTTTTCTGGAGGTAAGGAAATAAACACAACTTAATTATACTTGTGATTTTAGCTGACAAAATGTAAAAATATACAGTTATATTGTAATACTACAACGTGTTTTAACTGCACACGCTGTCGTTTTTGTCGACCTCCCAGTTGTACGTGTGTAATGTCGGTGCACGTCGTTTAGGGGAGGTGGGAACTGTCATCGTTGTTGTTATTCACTGTGAATCAGGAAGACAGACTGGCTAGCTAGCCACGAATATAACGTTTATCTAAATACATTTTCTCCTCCTTCAGCATTATTTGGTGCAGTTAGTTAAGAAGACAAAAGGTAACACAAGCCATTGCTTGGGTGAATTGCCTGATGCGTAGTTAGGTCACACAACTTTAGCTAGCTAAAAAAAACAAAAGCTAGCTAGCTAGTAACGTTAGCTAGTAACGTTACTACAGCATTTTGTAATAGTCAAATGACGTTTCGCACCAATACTATAACGTTAGTTAGACTTTTACATGTAGCTAGGACATTGTCATGGATAGAGAGCTGTCTATATATTTGTCATAATTGTGAACGCATTGGGCCGGAGGGGGGTTTCCCAGCGGTGTGCCATGGCGTCACCGTGTAATAAGGTGATCAGTGCTGATACATTCGTTTTACACACAATTAGACTGCTTGAAATCCAGGTACAGGATTATGGATTATCGCTCTAGTCTAGATTTATAGCGGTAGGTTTTTATTTTTCGCTAATTTCTCAGTGGATCAGCGAGGCCTCCTATTATCTGTGACACTGCTGAGTCAGGAAGTGGATTTCCCTTTACTAAACGCATCGACAGTTTTTATGCCAGTAAAAGTCGTTTTTTTTTTTAGCACGACAGCTGTGATGGAAACAGGGAGTTTTGGTACAATTTTATAAACGCTGATAGATAATTTGTCTGTTCATCATTGGTGGAATCTTATTATGTAGGTAAATTTAATTATTGCGCGAAATGGTGGTTTGAAACCGCTTTATGCGCAAATATTTATAACCCATTTGGAGTCAGGGGATGATATGGTGTCTCCCACTACGACTCAGGAAACCATGCAGTTTATCAGGCTACAGGTGAAATAAGTTAAATGATGAACAGTAGTTATTCAGTATGCCATGTCCCTCACTAACACCCTGGACCAGAGCTAGTTGTTCAGTATGTCATGTCCCTCACTAACACCCTGGACCAGAGCTAGTTGTTCAGTATGCCATGTCCCTCACTAACACCCTGGACCAGAGCTAGTTGTTCAGTATGCCATGTCCCTCACTAACACCCTGGACCAGAGCTAGTTATTCAGTATGCTATGTCCTTCACGAACACCCTGGACCAGAGCTAGTTGTTCAGTATGCCATGTCCCTCACTAACACCCTGGACCAGAGCTAGTTGTTCAGTATGTCATGTCCCTCACTAACACCCTGGACCAGAGCTAGTTGTTCAGTATGCCATGTCCCTCACTAAGGTGCTGGTTGTTCAACATGCCGTTCCCCTTAGTGTGCTGTCTGAAGGTGCTGGTTGTTCAACATGCCGTTCCCCTTAGTGTGCTGTCTGAAGGTGCTGGTTGTTCAACATGCCGTTCCCCTTAGTGTGCTGTCTGAAGGTGCTGGTTGTTCAACATGCCGTTCCCCTTAGTGTGCTGTCTGAAGGTGCTGGTTCAACATGCCGTTCCCCTTAGTGTGCTGTCTGAAGGTGCTGGTTGTTCAACATGCCGTTCCCCTTAGTGTGCTGTCTGAAGGTGCTGGTTGTTCAACATGCCGTTCCCCTTAGTGTGCTGTCTGAAGGTGCTGGTTCAACATGCCGTTCCCCTTAGTGTGCTGTCTGAAGGTGCTGGTTCAACATGCCGTTCCCCTTAGTGTGCTGTCTGAAGGTGCTGGTTCAACATGCCGTTCCCCTTAGTCTGCTGTCTGAAGGTGCTGGTTCAACATGTCGTTCCCCTTAGTGTGCTGTCTGAAGGTGCTGGTTCAACATGTCGTTCCCCTTAGTGTGCTGTCTGACGGTGCTGGTTCAACATGCCGTTCCCCTTAGTGTGCTGTCTGAAGGTGCTGGTTCAACATGTCGTTCCCCTTAGTGTGCTGTCTGACGGTGCTGGTTCAACATGCCGTTCCCCTTAGTGTGCTGTCTGACGGTGCTGGTTCAACATGCCGTTCCCCTTAGTGTGCTGTCTGAAGGTGCTGGTTCAACATGTCGTTCCCCTTAGTCTGCTGTCTGAAGGTGCTGGTTGTTCAACATGCCGTTCCCCTTAGTGTGCTGTCTGAAGGTGCTGGTTTGTTCAACATGCCGTTCCCCTTAGTCTGCTGTCTGAAGGTGCTGGTTCAACATGCCGTTCCCCTTAGTGTGCTGTCTGAAGGTGCTGGTGTTCAACATGCCGTTCCCCTTAGTGTGCTGTCTGAAGGTGCTGGTTGTTCAACATGCCGTTCCCCTTAGTCTGCTGTCTGAAGGTGCTGGTTGTTCAACATGCAGTTCCCCTTAGTCTGCTGTCTGAAGGTGCTGGTTGTTCAACATGCCGTTCCCCTTAGTGTGCTGTCTGAAGGTGCTGGTTGTTCAACATGCCGTTCCCCTTAGTGTGCTGTCTGAAGGTGCTGGTTGTTCAACATGCCGTTCCCCTTAGTGTGCTGTCTGAAGGTGCTGGTTGTTCAACATGCCGTTCCCCTTAGTCTGCTGTCTGAAGGTGCTGGTTGTTCAACATGCAGTTCCCCTTAGTCTGCTGTCTGAAGGTGCTGGTTGTTCAACATGCCGTTCCCCTTAGTGTGCTGTCTGAAGGTGCTGGTTGTTCAACATGCCGTTCCCCTTAGTGTGCTGTCTGAAGGTGCTGGTTGTTCAACATGTCGTTCCCCTTAGTCTGCTGTCTGAAGGTGCTGGTTTGTTCTCCACTACAGGTGAACCTGAAGCCGTCGTCATGCAGAGCACAGCCAACTACCTGTGGCTCATCTCAGACCTGCTGGGGCAGGGAGCTACAGCTAACGTCTACCGTGGCAGACACAAGGTACAGAGTTAACACACACCAGGGGGCTACAGCTAACGTCTACCGTGGCAGACACAAGGTACAGGGTTAACACACACCAGGGGGCTACAGCTAACGTCTACCGTGGCAGACACAAGGTACAGGGTTAACACACACCAGGGGGCTACAGCTAACGTCTACCGTGGCAGACACAAGGTACAGGGTTAACACACACCAGGGGGCTACAGCTAACGTCTACCGTGGCAGACACAAGGTACAGGGTTAACACACACCAGGGGGCTACAGCTAACGTCTACCGTGGCAGACACAAGGTACAGAGTTAACACACACCAGGGGGCTACAGCTAACGTCTACCGTGGCAGACACAAGGTACAGGGTTAACACACACCAGGGGGCTACAGCTAACGTCTACCGTGGCAGACACAAGGTACAGGACTAACACACTAACATCTACCGTGGCAGACACAAGGTACAGGACTAACACACTAACATCTACCGTGGCAGACACAAGGTACAGGACTAACGTCTACCGTGGCAGACACAAGGTACAGGACTAACACACTAACGTCTACCGTGGCAGACACAAGGTACAGGACTAACACACTAACGTCTACCGTGGCAGACACAAGGTACAGGACTAACACACTAACATCTACCGTGGCAGACACAAGGTACAGGACTAACACACTAACGTCTACCGTGGCAGACACAAGGTACAGGACTAACACACTAACATCTACCGTGGCAGACACAAGGTACAGGACTAACATCTACCGTGGCAGACACAAGGTACAGGACTAACACACTAACGTCTACCGTGGCAGACACAAGGTACAGGACTAACACACTAACATCTACCGTGGCAGACACAAGGTACAGGACTAACACACTAACGTCTACCGTGGCAGACACAAGGTACAGGACTAACACACTAACATCTACCGTGGCAGACACAAGGTACAGGACTAACACACTAACGTCTACCGTGGCAGACACAAGGTACAGGACTAACACACTAACATCTACCGTGGCAGACACAAGGTACAGGACTAACACACTAACGTCTACCGTGGCAGACACAAGGTACAGGACTAACACACTAACGTCTACCGTGGCAGACACAAGGTACAGGACTAACACACTAACATCTACCGTGGCAGACACAAGGTACAGGGCTGGTCAGAGAATTTTCAAGCTGTTTAAAGGCACAGTCAACTTAGTGTATGTAAACTTCTGACCCACTGGAATTGTGATACAGTGAATTATAAGTGAAATAATCTGTCTGTTAACAATTGTTGGAAAAATGACTTGTGTCATGCACAAAGTAGATGTCCTAACTGACTTGCCAAAACTATAGTTTGTTAACAAGACATTTGTGGAGTGGTTGAGAAACTAGTTTTAATGACTCCAACCTCAGTGTATGTAAACCTCCGACTTCAACTGTATCTATGGGCAGCACTGAGGGGGGGGGCTGTAACTGAGGGGGGCAATTTGGCAGTCTCCCCACCTAGCGTCTTGGCAGTCTCCCCCCACCAAGCGTCTTGGCAGTCTCCCCACCAAGCGTCTTGGCAGTCTCTCCCCACCTAGCGTCTTGGCAGTCTCCCCACCAAGCGTCTTGGCAGTCTCCCCACCAGGCGTCTTGGCAGTCTCCCCCCACCAAGCGTCTTGGCAGTCTCCCCCCACCAAGCGTCTTGGCAGTCTCTCCCCACCTAGCGTCTTGGCAGTCTCCCCACCTAGCGTCTCGGCAGTCTCCCCACCTAGCGTCTCGGCAGTCTCCCCACCTAGCGTCTCGGCAGTCTCCCCACCTGGCGTCTCGGCAGTCTCCCCACCAGGCGTCTCGGCAGTCTCCCCACCAGGCGTCTCGGCGGTCTCCCCACCAGGCGTCTCGGCGGTCTCCCCACCTGGCGTCTCGGCGGTCTCCCCACCTGGCGTCTCGGCGGTCTCCCCACCTGGCGTCTCGGCGGTCTCCCCACCTGGCGTCTCGGCGGTCTCCCCACCTGGCGTCTCGGCGGTCTCCCCACCTGGCGTCTCGGCGGTCTCCCCACCTGGCGTCTCGGCGGTCTCCCCACCTGGCGTCTCGGCGGTCTCCCCACCAGGCGTCTCGGCGGTCTCCCCACCAGGCGTCTCGGCGGTCTCCCCACCTGGCGTCTCGGCAGTCTCCCCACCTGGCGTCTCGGCAGTCTCCCCACCTGGCGTCTCGGCAGTCTCCCCACCTGGCGTCTCGGCAGTCTCCCCACCTGGCGTCTCGGCAGTCTCCCCACCTGGCGTCTCGGCAGTCTCCCCACCTGGCGTCTCGGCAGTCTCCCCACCTGGCGTCTCGGCAGTCTCCCCACCTGGCGTCTCGGCAGTCTCCCCACCTGGCGTCTCGGCAGTCTCCCCACCTGGCGTCTCGGCAGTCTCCCCACCTGGCGTCTCGGCAGTCTCCCCACCTGGCGTCTCGGCAGTCTCCCCACCTGGCGTCTCGGCAGTCTCCCCACCTGGCGTCTCGGCAGTCTCCCCACCTGGCGTCTCGGCAGTCTCCCCACCTGGCGTCTCGGCAGTCTCCCCACCTGGCGTCTCGGCAGTCTCCCCACCTGGCGTCTCGGCAGTCTCCCCACCTGGCGTCTCGGCAGTCTCCCCACCTGGCGTCTCGGCAGTCTCCCCACCTGGCGTCTCGGCAGTCTCCCCACCTGGCGTCTCGGCAGTCTCCCCACCTGGCGTCTCGGCAGTCTCCCCACCTGGCGTCTCGGCAGTCTCCCCACCAAGCGTCTCGGCAGTCTCTCCCCACCAAGCGTCTCGGCAGTCTCTCCCCACCAAGCGTCTCGGCAGTCTCTCCCCACCTAGCGTCTCGGCAGTCTCTCCCCACCTAGCGTCTCGGCAGTCTCCCCACTAAGCGTCTCGGCAGTCTCTCCCCACCTAGCGTCTCGGCAGTCTCTCCCCACCTAGCGTCTCGGAAGTCTCTCCCACCAGGCGTCTCGGAAGTCTCCCCACTAAGCGTCTCGGCAGTCTCTCCCCACCAAGCGTCTCGGCAGTCTCTCCCCACCAAGCGTCTCGGCAGTCTCTCCCCACCTAGCGTCTCGGCAGTCTCTCCCCACCTAGCGTCTCGGCAGTCTCCCCACTAAGCGTCTCGGCAGTCTCTCCCCACCTAGCGTCTCGGCAGTCTCTCCCCACCTAGCGTCTCGGAAGTCTCTCCCACCAGGCGTCTCGGAAGTCTCTCCCACCTGGCGTCTCGGCAGTCTCCCCACCAGGCGTCTCGGCAGTCTCCCCACCAGGCGTCTCGGCAGTCTCCCCACCAGGCGTCTCGGCAGTCTCCCCACCAGGCGTCTCGGCAGTCTCCCCCACCAGGCGTCTCGGAAGTCTCTCCCACCAGGCGTCTCGGCAGTCACTCCCACCTGGCGTCTCGGCAGTCTCTCCCACCTGGCGTCTCGGCAGTCTCTCCCACCTGGCGTCTCGGCAGTCTCTCCCACCTGGCGTCTCGGCAGTCTCTCCCACCTGGCGTCTCGGCAGTCTCTCCCACCTGGCGTCTCGGCAGTCTCTCCCACCTGGCGTCTCGGCAGTCTCCCCACCAGGCGTCTCGGCAGTCTCCCCACCTAGCGTCTTGGCAGTCTCCCCAGTCTCCCCACCTAGCGTCTTGGCAGTCCCCCCACCTAGCATCTCGGCAGTCTCTCCCCACCTGGCGTCTCGGCAGTCTCCCCACCAGGCGTCTCGGCAGTCTCCCCACCTCCCCACCCAACAGACGTTTCACCAACTGTTCATGTCACAGAGGGTTATGGTTGTCTGCTCAGCCATATCAGTCTCAGCTAGCGTGCTAACCCTTCTGTCTGCACAGGGGCTTTCCCTTCTGTCTGCACAGGGGCTTTCCCAGGTCTCTCTAGACTAGAGGGAGGATGCCAACACATATCAGGATGGGTCTGGACACGTCTTTGTGTTTGGTTCTGTCTGTTTGATTCTGACAGAATGAACATGTATGGCACCTGATGGACTGTCTTACTAGGGCTGTGTCCCAGATGAACTGTCTTACTAGGGCTGTGTCCCAGATGGACTGTCTTACTAGGGCTGTGTCCCAGATGGCACCAGATGGACTGTCTCACTAGGGCTGTGTCCCAGATGGGACCTGATGGACTGTCTTACTAGGGCTGTGTCCCAGATGGACTGTCTCACTAGGGCTGTGTCCCAGATGGACTGTCTCACTAGGGCTGTGTCCCAGATGGACTGTCTCACTAGGGCTGTGTCCCAGATGGACTGTCTTACTAGGGCTGTGTCCCAGATGGACTGTCTTACTAGGGCTGTGTCCCAGATGGACTGTCTTACTAGGGCTGTGTCCCAGATGGACTGTCTCACTAGGGCTGTGTCCCAGATGGACTGTCTCACTAGGGCTGTGTCCCAGATGGGTCCTGATGGACTGTCTTACTAGGGCTGTGTCCCAGATGAACTGTCTTACTAGGGCTGTATCCCAGATGAACTGTCTCACTAGGGCTGTGTCCCAGATGGGACCTGATGGACTGACTCACTAGGGCTGTGTCCCAGATGGGACCTGATGGACTGTCTTACTAGGGCTGTGTCCCAGATGGACTGTCTTACTGGGGCTGTGTCCCAGATGGGACCTGATGAACTGTCTCACTAGGGCTGTGTCCCAGATGGGACCTGATGGACTGTCTTACTAGGGCTGTGTCCCAGATGGACTGTCTCACTAGGGCTGTGTCCCAGATGGACTGTCTTACTAGGGCTGTGTCCCAGATGGGACCTGATAAACTGTCTTACAAGGGCTGTAACACCAGAAAACACACCTGTATGTAATACTATGTGTTCTGTAACACCAGAAAACACACCTGTATATAATACTATGTGTTCTGTAACACCAGAAAACACACCTGTATATAATACTATGTGTTCTGTATCACCAGATAACACACCTGTATGTAATACTATGTGTTCTGTAACACCAGATAACACACCTGTATGTAATACTATGTGTTCTGTAACACCAGATAACACACCTGTATGTAATACTATGTGTTCTGTAACACCAGATAACACACCTGTATATAATACTATGTGTTCTGTAACACCAGAAAACACACCTGTATATAATACTATGTGTTCTGTAACACCAGATAACACACCTGTATATAATACTATGTGTTCTGTATCACCAGATAACACACCTGTATATAATACTATGTGTTCTGTAACACCAGATAACACACCTGTATATAATACTATGTGTTCTGTATCACCAGATAACACACCTGTATGTAATATTATGTGTTCTGTAACACCAGATAACACACCTGTATGTAATACTGTGTTCTGTAACACCAGATAACACACCTGTATGTAATACTATGTGTTCTGTAACACCAGATAACACACCTGTATGTAATACTATGTGTTCTGTAACACCAGATAACACACCTGTATGTAATACTGTGTGTTCTGTAACACCAGATAACACACCTGTATGTAATACTGTGTGTTCTGTAACACCAGATAACACACCTGTATGTAATACTGTGTGTTCTGTAACACCAGATAACACACCTGTATGTAATACTGTGTTCTGTAACACCAGATAACACACCTGTATGTAATACTATGTGTTCTGTAACACCAGAAAACACACCTGTATATAATATTATGTGTTCTGTAACACCAGATAACACACCTGTATATAATACTATGTGTTCTGTAACACCAGATAACACACCTGTATGTAATACTGTGTTCTGTAACACCAGATAACACACCTGTATGTAATACTATGTGTTCTGTAACACCAGAAAACACACCTGTATATAATATTATGTGTTCTGTAACACCAGATAATACACCTGTATATAATATTATGTGTTCTGTAACACCAGATAACACACCTGTATGTAATACTGTGTTCTGTAACACCAGATAACACACCTGTATGTAATACTATGTGTTCTGTAACACCAGAAAACACACCTGTATATAATATTATGTGTTCTGTAACACCAGATAACACACCTGTATATAATACTGTGTTCTGTAACACCAGATAACACACCTGTATGTAATACTATGTGTTCTGTAACACCAGATAACACACCTGTATGTAATACTATGTGTTCTGTATCACCAGATAACACACCTGTATATAATACTATGTGTTCTGTAACACCAGATAACACACCTGTATGTAATACTGTGTTCTGTAACACCAGATAACACACCTGTATGTAATACTATGTGTTCTGTAACACCAGATAACACACCTGTATATAATACTATGTGTTCTGTAACACCAGATAACACACCTGTATATAATACTATGTGTTCTGTAACACCAGATAACACACCTGTATATAATACTATGTGTTCTGTAACACCAGATAACACACCTGTATATAATACTATGTGTTCTGTAACACCAGATAACACACCTGTATGTAATACTGTCTTCTGTAACACCAGAAAACGGGGGACCTGTATGTAATACTATGTGTTCTGTAACACCAGATAACACACCTGTATGTAATACTGTGTTCTGTAACACCAGATAACACACCTGTATGTAATACTATGTCTTCTGTAACACCAGAAAACAGGGGACCTGTATGCGGTGAAGGTGTTCAACAACCTCAGTTTCCTGCGACCGCTCGACGTCCAGATGAGAGAGTTTGAGGTCCTGAAGAAACTCAACCATAAGAACATCGTCAAGCTGTTCGCTGTGGAGGAAGAGGTCAGTTATACATCTCTATCACTATATACTATCTGTAGAATAACACTACCTAGTGGAGGTATCTCTATCACTATATACTATCTGTA
>NW_024060172.1:0-10000 GCF_016432855.1 Salvelinus namaycush
TACAGTGGAGTGAAGTACCGTACCGTACTGTGGTGTTACAGTGGAGTGAAGTACCGTACTGTGGTGTTACAGTGGAGTGAAGTACCGTACCGTACTGTGGTGTTACAGTGGAGTGAAGTACCGTACTGTGGTGTTACAGTGGAGTGAAGTACCGTACCATACTGTGGTGTTACAGTGGAGTGAAGTACCGTACTGTGGTGTTACAGTGGAGTGAAGTACCGTACCATACTGTGGTGTTACAGTGGAGTGAAGTACCGTACTGTGGTGTTACAGTGGAGTGAAGTACCGTACCATACTGTGGTGTTACAGTGGAGTGAAGTACTGTACTGTGGTGTTACAGTGGAGTGAAGTACCGTACTGTGGTGTTACAGTGGAGTGAAGTACCGTACTGTGGTGTTACAGTGGAGTGAAGTACCATAACATACTGTGGTGTTACAGTGGAGTGAAGTACCGTACCGTACTGTGGTGTTACAGTGGAGTGGAGTACCGTACCGTACTGTGGTGTTACAGTGGAGTGAAGTACCGTACCGTACTGTGGTGTTACAGTGGAGTGAAGTACCGTACCGTACTGTGGTGTTACAGTGGAGTGAAGTACCGTACCGTACTGTGGTGTTACAGTGGAGTGAAGTACCGTACCGTACTGTGGTGTTACAGTGGAGTAAAGTACCGTACTGTGGTGTTACAGTGGAGTGAAGTACCGTACTGTGGTGTTACAGTGGAGTGAAGTACCGTACCGTACTGTGGTGTTACAGTGGAGTAAAGTACCGTACTGTGGTGTTACAGTGGAGTAAAGTACCGTACTGTGGTGTTACAGTGGAGTGAAGTACCGTACTGTGGTGTTACAGTGGAGTAAAGTACCGTACTGTGGTGTTACAGTGGAGTGAAGTACCGTACTGTGGTGTTACAGTGGAGTGAAGTACCGTACCGTACTGTGGTGTTACAGTGGAGTGAAGTACCGTACTGTGGTGTTACAGTGGAGTAAAGTACTGTACTCTGGTGTTACAGTGGAGTGAAGTAACATACTGTGGTGTTACAGTGGAGTGAAGTACCGTACCGTACTGTGGTGTTACAGTGGAGTGAAGTACCGTACTGTGGTGTTACAGTGGAGTGAAGTACCGTACCGTACTGTGGTGTTACAGTGGAGTGAAGTAACATACTGTGGTGTTACAGTGGAGTGAAGTACCGTACCGTACTGTGGTGTTACAGTGGAGTGAAGTACCGTACTGTGGTGTTACAGTGGAGTGAAGTACCGTACCGTGGTGTTACAGTGGAGTGAAGTACCGTACCGTACTGTGGTGTTACAGTGGAGTAAAGTACCGTACTGTGGTGTTACAGTGGAGTGAAGTACCGTACTGTGGTGTTACAGTGGAGTGAAGTACCGTACCGTACTGTGGTGTTACAGTGGAGTAAAGTACCGTACTGTGGTGTTACAGTGGAGTAAAGTACCGTACTGTGGTGTTACAGTGGAGTGAAGTACCGTACTGTGGTGTTACAGTGGAGTAAAGTACCGTACTGTGGTGTTACAGTGGAGTGAAGTACCGTACTGTGGTGTTACAGTGGAGTAAAGTACCGTACTGTGGTGTTACAGTGGA
This sequence comes from Salvelinus namaycush, assembly GCF_016432855.1. Classification (NCBI taxonomy): domain Eukaryota; kingdom Metazoa; phylum Chordata; class Actinopteri; order Salmoniformes; family Salmonidae; genus Salvelinus; species Salvelinus namaycush. Next base: position 1,593 of record NW_024060172.1, read on the forward strand.
GTGAAGTACCGTACTGTGGTGTTACAGTGGAGTAAAGTACCGTACTGTGGTGTTACAGTGGAGTGAAGTACCGTACCGTACTGTGGTGTTACAGTGGAGTAAAGTACCGTACTGTGGTGTTACAGTGGAGTGAAGTACCATACTGTGGTGTTACAGTGGAGTGAAGTACCGTACTGTGGTGTTACAGTGGAGTGAAGTACCATACTGTGGTGTTACAGTGGAGTGAAGTACCGTACTGTGGTGTTACAGTGGAGTGAAGTACCGTACTGTGGTGTTACAGTGGAGTGAAGTACCGTACAGTGGTGTTACAGTGGAGTGAAGTACCATATTGTGGTGTTACAGTGGAGTGAAGTACCGTACCATACTGTGGTGTTACAGTGGAGTGAAGTACCGTACTGTGGTGTTACAGTGGAGTGAAGTACCATAACATACTGTGGTGTTACAGTGGAGTGAAGGACCATACTGTGGTGTTACAGTGGAGTGAAGTACCATAACATACTGTGGTGTTACAGTGGAGTGAAGTACCGTACCATACTGTGGTGTTACAGTGGAGTGAAGTACCGTACTGTGGTGTTACAGTGGAGTGAAGTACCGTACTGTGGTGTTACAGTGGAGTGAAGTACCGTACTGTGGTGTTACAGTGGAGTGAAGTACCGTACTGTGGTGTTACAGTGGAGTAAAGTACCATACTGTGGTGTTACAGTGGAGTGAAGTACCCTACTGTGGTGTTACAGTGGAGTGAAGTACCGTACCATACTGTGGTGTTACAGTGGAGTAAAGTACCATACTGTGGTGTTACAGTGGAGTGAAGTACCGTACTGTGGTGTTACAGTGGAGTGAAGTACCGTACTGTGGTGTTACAGTGGAGTGAAGTACCGTACCATACTGTGGTGTTACAGTGGAGTAAAGTACCATACTGTGGTGTTACAGTGGAGTGAAGTACCATACTGTGGTGTTACAGTGGAGTGAAGTACCGTACTGTGGTGTTACAGTGGAGTGAAGTACCATACTGTGGTGTTACAGTGGAGTGAAGTACCGTACCATACTGTGGTGTTACAGTGGAGTGAAGTACCGTACTGTGGTGTTACAGTGGAGTAAAGTACCGTACTGTGGTGTTACAGTGGAGTGAAGTACCCTACTGTGGTGTTACAGTGGAGTAAAGTACCGTACTGTGGTGTTACAGTGGAGTGAAGTACCGTACTGTGGTGTTACAGTGGAGTAAAGTACCGTACCGTACTGTGGTGTTACAGTGGAGTGAAGTACCATACTGGGGTGTTACAGTGGAGTACCGTACCATACTGTGGTGTTACAGTGGAGTGAAGTACCGTACTGTGGTGTTACAGTGGAGTGAAGTACCGTACTGTGGTGTTACAGTGGAGTGAAGTACCGTACCATACTGTGGTGTTACAGTGGAGTAAAGTACCGTACTGTGGTGTTACAGTGGAGTGAAGTACCGTACCATACTGTGGTGTTACAGTGGAGTGAAGTACCGTACTGTGGTGTTACAGTGGAGTGAAGTACCCTACTGTGGTGTTACAGTGGAGTAAAGTACCGTACCATATTGTGGTGTTACAGTGGAGTAAAGTACCGTACTGTGGTGTTACAGTGGAGTGAAGTACCGTACTGTGGTGTTACAGTGGAGTGAAGTACCGTACTGTGGTGTTACAGTGAAGTGAAGTACTGTACTGTGGTGTTACAGTGGAGTGAAGTACCCTACTGTGGTGTTACAGTGGAGTGAAGTACCATACTGTGGTGTTACAGTGGAGTGAAGTACCATACTGTGGTGTTACAGTGGAGTAAAGTACCGTACTGTGGTGTTACAGTGGAGTAAAGTACCGTACCGTGGTGTTACAGTGGAGTGAAGTTCCGTACTGTGGTGTTACAGTGGAGTAAAGTACCGTACTGTGGTGTTACAGTGGAGTGAAGTACCGTACCATACTGTGGTGTTACAGTGGAGTGAAGTACCGTACTGTGGTGTTACAGTGGAGTGAAGTACCGTACTGTGGTGTTACAGTGGAGTGAAGTACCGTACTGTGGTGTTACAGTGGAGTGAAGTACCGTACTGTGGTGTTACAGTGGAGTGAAGTACCGTACCGTACTGTGGTGTTACAGTGGAGTGAAGTACCGTACTGTTGTGTTACAGTGGAGTAAAGTACCGTACCGTACTGTGGTGTTACAGTGGAGTGAAGTACCATACTGGGGTGTTACAGTGGAGTGAAGTACCGTACTGTGGTGTTACAGTGGAGTGAAGTACCATACTGGAGTGTTACAGTGGAGTGAAGTACCGTACTGTGGTGTTACAGTGGAGTGAAGTACCATACTGGGGTGTTACAGTGGAGTGAAGTACCGTACTGTGGTGTTACAGTGGAGTGAAGTACCGTACTGTGGTGTTACAGTGGAGTGAAGTACCGTACTGTGGTGTTACAGTGGAGTGAAGTACCGTACTGTGGTGTTACAGTGGAGTGAAGTACCGTACTGTGGTGTTACAGTGGAGTGAAGTACCGTACCGTACTGTGGTGTTACAGTGGAGTGAAGTACCGTACTGTGGTGTTACAGTGGAGTGAAGTACCGTACTGTGGTGTTACAGTGGAGTGAAGTACCGTACCATACTGTGGTGTTACAGTGGAGTGAAGTACCGTACTGTGGTGTTACAGTGGGGTGAAGTACCATACTGTGGTGTTACAGTGGAGTGAAGTACCGTACTGTGGTGTTACAGTGGAGTGAAGTACCGTACTGTGGTGTTACAGTGGAGTGAAGTACCGTACTGTGGTGTTACAGTGGAGTGAAGTACCGTACTGTGGTGTTACAGTGGAGTGAAGTACCGTACCATACTGTGGTGTTACAGTGGAGTGAAGTACCGTACTGTGGTGTTACAGTGGAGTGAAGTACCATACTGTGGTGTTACAGTGGAGTGAAGTACCGTACTGTGGTGTTACAGTGAAGTACCGTACCATACTGTGGTGTTACAGTGGAGTGAAGTACCGTACTGTGGTGTTACAGTGGAGTGAAGTACCGTACCATACTGTGGTGTTACAGTGGAGTGAAGTACCGTACCGTACTGTGGTGTTACAGTGGAGTGAAGTACCGTACTGTGGTGTTACAGTGGAGTGAAGTACCATACTGTGGTGTTACAGTGGAGTGAAGTACCGTACTGTGGTGTTACAGTGGAGTGAAGTACCGTACCGTACTGTGGTGTTACAGTGGAGTGAAGTACTGTACTGTGGTGTTACAGTGGAGTGAAGTACCATACTGTGGTGTTACAGTGGAGTGAAGTACCGTACTGTGGTGTTACAGTGGAGTGAAGTACCGTACTGTGGTGTTACAGTGGAGTGAAGTACCGTACCGTACTGTGGTGTTACAGTGGAGTGAAGTACCGTACTGTGGTGTTACAGTGGAGTGAAGTACCGTACAGTACTGTGGTGTTACAGTGGAGTGAAGTACCGTACTGTGGTGTTACAGTGGAGTGAAGTACCGTACCGTACTGTGGTGTTACAGTGGGGTGAAGTACCATACTGTGGTGTTACAGTGGAGTGAAGTACCGTACCGTACTGTGGTGTTACAGTGGGGTGAAGTACCATACTGTGGTGTTACAGTGAAGTACCGTACTGTACTGTGGTGTTACAGTGGAGTGAAGTACCGTACCATACTGTGGTGTTACAGTGGAGTGAAGTACCGTACCATACTGTGGTGTTACAGTGGAGTGAAGTACCGTACCATACTGTGGTGTTACAGTGGAGTGAAGTACCGTACTGTGGTGTTACAGTGGGGTGAAGTACCATACTGTGGTGTTACAGTGGAGGGAAGTACCGTACCGTACTGTGGTGTTACAGTGGAGTGAAGTACCGTACTGTGGTGTTACAGTGGAGTAAAGTACCGTACCGTGGTGTTACAGTGGAGTGAAGTACCGTACTGTGGTGTTACAGTGGAGTGAAGTACCGTACTGTGGTGTTACAGTGGAGTAAAGTACCGTACTGTGGTGTTACAGTGGAGTGAAGTACCGTACCATACTGTGGTGTTACAGTGTAGTGAAGTACCGTACTGTGGTGTTACAGTGGAGTGAAGTACCATACTGTGGTGTTACAGTGGGGTGAAGTACCGTACTGTGGTGTTACAGTGGAGTGAAGTACCGTACTGTGGTGTTACAGTGGAGTGAAGTACCGTACTGTGGTGTTACAGTGGAGTAAAGTACCATACTGTGGTGTTACAGTGGAGTGAAGTACCGTACTGTGGTGTTACAGTGGAGTGAAGTACCGTACTGTGGTGTTACAGTGGAGTGAAGTACCGTACAGTGGTGTTACAGTGGAGTGAAGTACCATATTGTGGTGTTACAGTGGAGTGAAGTACCGTACCATACTGTGGTGTTACAGTGGAGTGAAGTACCGTACTGTGGTGTTACAGTGGAGTGAAGTACCATAACATACTGTGGTGTTACAGTGGAGTGAAGTACCATACTGTGGTGTTACAGTGGAGTGAAGTACCATAACATACTGTGGTGTTACAGTGGAGTGAAGTACCGTACCATACTGTGGTGTTACAGTGGAGTGAAGTACCGTACTGTGGTGTTACAGTGGAGTGAAGTACCGTACTGTGGTGTTACAGTGGAGTGAAGTACCGTACTGTGGTGTTACAGTGGAGTGAAGTACCGTACTGTGGTGTTACAGTGGAGTAAAGTACCATACTGTGGTGTTACAGTGGAGTGAAGTACCCTACTGTGGTGTTACAGTGGAGTGAAGTACCGTACCATACTGTGGTGTTACAGTGGAGTAAAGTACCATACTGTGGTGTTACAGTGGAGTGAAGTACCGTACTGTGGTGTTACAGTGGAGTGAAGTACCGTACTGTGGTGTTACAGTGGAGTGAAGTACCGTACCATACTGTGGTGTTACAGTGGAGTAAAGTACCATACTGTGGTGTTACAGTGGAGTGAAGTACCATACTGTGGTGTTACAGTGGAGTGAAGTACCGTACTGTGGTGTTACAGTGGAGTGAAGTACCATACTGTGGTGTTACAGTGGAGTGAAGTACCGTACCATACTGTGGTGTTACAGTGGAGTGAAGTACCGTACTGTGGTGTTACAGTGGAGTAAAGTACCGTACTGTGGTGTTACAGTGGAGTGAAGTACCCTACTGTGGTGTTACAGTGGAGTAAAGTACCGTACTGTGGTGTTACAGTGGAGTGAAGTACCGTACTGTGGTGTTACAGTGGAGTAAAGTACCATATTGTGGTGTTACAGTGGAGTGAAGTACCGTACTGTGGTGTTACAGTGGAGTAAAGTACCGTAATGTGGTGTTACAGTGGAGTGAAGTACCGTACTGTGGTGTTACAGTGGAGTAAAGTACCGTACTGTGGTGTTACAGTGGAGTGAAGTACCGTACCGTACTGTGGTGTTACAGTGGAGTGAAGTACCCTACTGTGGTGTTACAGTGGAGTAAAGTACCGTACTGTGGTGTTACAGTGGAGTGAAGTACCGTACTGTGGTGTTACAGTGGAGTAAAGTACCGTACCGTACTGTGGTGTTACAGTGGAGTGAAGTACCATACTGTGGTGTTACAGTGGAGTGAAGTACCGTACTGTGGTGTTACAGTGGAGTAAAGTACCGTACTGTGGTGTTACAGTGGAGTAAAGTACCGTACCGTGGTGTTACAGTGGAGTGAAGTACCATACTGTGGTGTTACAGTGGAGTGAAGTACCATACTGTGGTGTTACAGTGGAGTGAAGTACCGTACTGTGGTGTTACAGTGGAGTGAAGTACCGTACTGTGGTGTTACAGTGGAGTGAAGTACCGTACCGTACTGTGGTGTTACAGTGGAGTGAAGTACCATACTGTGGTGTTACAGTGGAGTGAAGTACCGTACTGTGGTGTTACAGTGGAGTAAAGTACCGTACCGTACTGTGGTGTTACAGTGGAGTGAAGTACCATACTGGGGTGTTACAGTGGAGTACCGTACCATACTGTGGTGTTACAGTGGAGTGAAGTACCGTACTGTGGTGTTACAGTGGAGTGAAGTACCGTACTGTGGTGTTACAGTGGAGTGAAGTACCGTACCATACTGTGGTGTTACAGTGGAGTAAAGTACCGTACTGTGGTGTTACAGTGGAGTGAAGTACCGTACCATACTGTGGTGTTACAGTGGAGTGAAGTACCGTACTGTGGTGTTACAGTGGAGTGAAGTACCCTACTGTGGTGTTACAGTGGAGTAAAGTACCGTACCATATTGTGGTGTTACAGTGGAGTAAAGTACCGTACTGTGGTGTTACAGTGGAGTGAAGTACCGTACTGTGGTGTTACAGTGGAGTGAAGTACCGTACTGTGGTGTTACAGTGAAGTGAAGTACTGTACTGTGGTGTTACAGTGGAGTGAAGTACCCTACTGTGGTGTTACAGTGGAGTGAAGTACCATACTGTGGTGTTACAGTGGAGTGAAGTACCATACTGTGGTGTTACAGTGGAGTAAAGTACCGTACTGTGGTGTTACAGTGGAGTAAAGTACCGTACCGTGGTGTTACAGTGGAGTGAAGTTCCGTACTGTGGTGTTACAGTGGAGTAAAGTACCGTACTGTGGTGTTACAGTGGAGTGAAGTACCGTACCATACTGTGGTGTTACAGTGGAGTGAAGTACCGTACTGTGGTGTTACAGTGGAGTGAAGTACCGTACTGTGGTGTTACAGTGGAGTGAAGTACCGTACTGTGGTGTTACAGTGGAGTGAAGTACCGTACTGTGGTGTTACAGTGGAGTGAAGTACCGTACCGTACTGTGGTGTTACAGTGGAGTGAAGTACCGTACTGTGGTGTTACAGTGGAGTAAAGTACCGTACCGTACTGTGGTGTTACAGTGGAGTGAAGTACCATACTGGGGTGTTACAGTGGAGTGAAGTACCGTACTGTGGTGTTACAGTGGAGTGAAGTACCATACTGGGGTGTTACAGTGGAGTGAAGTACCGTACTGTGGTGTTACAGTGGAGTGAAGTACCATACTGGGGTGTTACAGTGGAGTGAAGTACCGTACTGTGGTGTTACAGTGGAGTGAAGTACCGTACTGTGGTGTTACAGTGGAGTGAAGTACCGTACTGTGGTGTTACAGTGGAGTGAAGTACCGTACTGTGGTGTTACAGTGGAGTGAAGTACCGTACCGTACTGTGGTGTTACAGTGGAGTGAAGTACCGTACTGTGGTGTTACAGTGGAGTGAAGTACCATACTGTGGTGTTACAGTGGAGTGAAGTACCGTAACATACTGTGGTGTTACAGTGGAGTGAAGTACCGTACTGTGGTGTTACAGTGGGGTGAAGTACCATACTGTGGTGTTACAGTGGAGTGAAGTACCGTACTGTGGTGTTACAGTGGAGTGAAGTACCGTACTGTGGTGTTACAGTGGAGTGAAGTACCGTACTGTGGTGTTACAGTGGAGTGAAGTACCGTACTGTGGTGTTACAGTGGAGTGAAGTACCGTACCATACTGTGGTGTTACAGTGGAGTGAAGTACCGTACTGTGGTGTTACAGTGGAGTGAAGTACCATACTGTGGTGTTACAGTGGAGTGAAGTACCGTACTGTGGTGTTACAGTGAAGTACCGTACCATACTGTGGTGTTACAGTGGAGTGAAGTACCGTACTGTGGTGTTACAGTGGAGTGAAGTACCGTACCATACTGTGGTGTTACAGTGGAGTGAAGTACCGTACCGTACTGTGGTGTTACAGTGGAGTGAAGTACCGTACTGTGGTGTTACAGTGGAGTGAAGTACCATACTGTGGTGTTACAGTGGAGTGAAGTACCGTACTGTGGTGTTACAGTGGAGTGAAGTACCGTACCGTACTGTGGTGTTACAGTGGAGTGAAGTACTGTACTGTGGTGTTACAGTGGAGTGAAGTACCATACTGTGGTGTTACAGTGGAGTGAAGTACCGTACTGTGGTGTTACAGTGGAGTGAAGTACCGTACTGTGGTGTTACAGTGGAGTGAAGTACCGTACCGTACTGTGGTGTTACAGTGGAGTGAAGTACCGTACTGTGGTGTTACAGTGGAGTGAAGTACCGTACAGTACTGTGGTGTTACAGTGGAGTGAAGTACCGTACTGTGGTGTTACAGTGGAGTGAAGTACCGTACCGTACTGTGGTGTTACAGTGGGGTGAAGTACCATACTGTGGTGTTACAGTGGAGTGAAGTACCGTACCGTACTGTGGTGTTACAGTGGGGTGAAGTACCATACTGTGGTGTTACAGTGAAGTACCGTACTGTACTGTGGTGTTACAGTGGAGTGAAGTACCGTACCATACTGTGGTGTTACAGTGGAGTGAAGTACCGTACCATACTGTGGTGTTACAGTGGAGTGAAGTACCGTACCATACTGTGGTGTTACAGTGGAGTGAAGTACCGTACTGTGGTGTTACAGTGGGGTGAAGTACCATACTGT
>NW_024060172.1:15000-27177 GCF_016432855.1 Salvelinus namaycush
CAATCTTGGTTTCATCAGAACAGAGCATCTTGTTTCTCATGGTCTGAGAGTCCTTTAGGTACCTTTTGGCAAACTCCAAGCGGGCTGTCATGTTCCTTTTACTGAGGAGTGGCTTCCGTCTGGCCACTCTACCATAAAGGCCTGATTGGTGGAGTGCTGCAGAGATGCTTGTCCTTCTGGAAGGTTCTCCCATCTCCACAGAGGAACTCTGGAGCTCTGTCAGAGTGATCATCAGGTTCTTGGTCATCTCCCTGACCAAGGCCCTTTTCTCCCAATTGCTCAGTTTGGCCGGAGCGGCCAGCTCTAGGAAGAGTCTTGGTGGTTCCAAACTTCTTCCATTTAAGAATAGTGGAGGACACTGTGTTCTTGGGGACCTTCAATGCTGTATAAACTTTTTGGTAACCTTCCCCAGATCTGTGCCTCGACACAATCCTGTCTCGGAGCTCTACGGACAATTCCTTCGACCTCATGGCTTGGTTTTTGCTCTGACGTGCACTGTCAACTGTGGGACCTTATATAGACAGGTGTGTGCCTTTCCAAATCATGTCCAATCAGTTGAATTTACCACCGGTGGACTCCAATCAAGTTGTAGAAACATCTCAAGGATGATCAATCGAAGCAGGATGCACCTGAGCTCAATTTCGAGTCTCATAGCAAAGGGTCTGAATACTTATGTGAATAAGGTATTTCAGGAGTCTCATAGCAAAGGGTCTGAATACTTATGTGAATAAGGTATTTCAGGAGTCTCATAGCAAAGGGTCTGAATACTTATGTGAATAAGGTATTTCAGGAGTCTCATAGCAAAGGGTCTGAATACTTATGTGAATAAGGTATTTCAGGAGTCTCATAGCAAAGGGTCTGAATACTTATGTGAATAAGGTATTTCAGTTTTTTCATTCACTTTGTTGTTGTGGGGTATTGTTTATAGATTGCTGAGAAAAATAAATATTTAATCCATTTTAGAATCAGGCTGTAACATATCAAAATGTGGAACAAGTCAAGGGGTCTGAATACTTTCCGAAGGCACTGTATATGCTCCTAAAAACCAATGAGGAGATGGGAGAGGCGGGATTTGTAGCGCGTCGTGCGTCACAAATAGAACAATTTCTATTGTAGTGCCTGGCTACGCAGATGCTCGTTGACGCGCACAAGCAGTTTGGATGCAAGAATTGAATAACGTGTATGTGTACATTTATTTTGCTGCGCTGGCGCACGTAACACGAGCAATGTGGTCAGCATATTACACTTAAAACTTACATTTATTTTAAGGGAACTTTATTTTCCCTGCGATAGACTTAATGTCCTGTCCAGGGGGTGTACTTGTACATCAAGCTGCCTCATGCTTCAGAAACAGGAGATAGACTAGCGTCCTGTCCAGGGGGTGTACTTTTACATCAAGCTGCCTCACGCTACAGAAACAGGATATAGACTAACGTCCTGTCCAGGGGGTGTACTTGTACGTACATCAAGCTGCCTCACGCCACAGACAAAGGAGATAGACTAACGTCCTGTCCAGGGGGTGTACTTTTACATCAAGCTGCCTCACGCTACAGAAACAGGAGATAGACTAGCGTCCTGTCCAGGGGGTGTACTGTACATCAAGCTGCCTCACGCTACAGAAACAGGAGATAGACTAGTGTCCTGTCCAGGGGGTGTATTGTACATCAAGCTGCCTCACGCTACAGAAACAGGAGATAGACTAGTGTCCTGTCCAGGGGGTGTATTGTACATCAAGCTGCCTCACGCTACAGAAACAGGAGATAGACTAGTGTCCTGTCCAGGGGGTGTACTTGTACATCAAGCTGCCTCACGCTACAGAAACAGGAGATAGACTAGCGTCCTGTCCAGGGGGTGTACTTTTACATCAAGCTGCCTCACGCTACAGAAACAGGAGATAGACTAGTGTCCTGTCCAGGGGGTGTACTGTACATCAAGCTGCCTCACGCTACAGAAACAGGAGACAGATTAGCATCCTGTCCAGGGGGTGTGTTGTACATCAAGCTGCCTCACGCTACAGAAACAGGAGATAGACTAGTGTCCTGTCCAGGGGGTGTATTGTACATCAAGCTGCCTCACGCTACAGAAACAGGAGATAGACTAGTGTCCTGTCCAGGGGGTGTACTGTACATCAAGCTGCCTCCTGCTACAGAAACAGGAGATAGACTAGCGTCTTGTCCAGGGGGTGTACTGTACATCAAGCTGCCTCCTGCTACAGAAACAGGAGATAGACTAGTGTCCTGTCCAGGGGGTGTACTTGTACATCAAGCTGCCTCCTGCTACAGAAACAGGAGATAGACTAGTGTCCTGTCCAGGGGGTGTACTTGTACATCAAGCTGCCTCACGCTACAGAAACAGGAGATAGGTTGCTGCTCCTATGAGCCGTTCTGGCTCGTACAAACCAAGACTCGTGCATTGCTATTTAGACCCCTCCTCCCTCTCTCTACCCCTCCTCTCCCCTCCTCCCTCTATCTCCCCCCTCTCTCTCCCCACTCTCTCTACACCCCCCCCCCACTCTCTCCCTCCCCCCTCTCTCTCTCCCATCTCTCTCTCCCCCTCCCCCCACTCTCTCTACCCCCTCCCCCCTCCCACTCTCTATCCCCTCCTCTCCCCTCCTCCTTCTCTCTACCCCCACTCTCTCCCCCCTCTCTCTCTCCCCCTCCCCCCTCTCTCTCTCCCATCTCTCTCTCCCCTCCCTCCTCTCTCTCTCCCCCATCTCTCTCCCCCCTCCCCTCCTCCCACTCTCTATCCCCTCCTCCCTCTCTCTACTCCCACTCTCTCCCCCCCTCTCTCTCTCCCCCTCCCCTCTCTCTCTCTCTCCCCCATCTCTCTCTCCCCCATCTCTCTCCCCACTCTCTCTACCCCCTCCCCTCCTCCCACTCTCTATCCCCTCCTCTCCCCTCCTCCTTCTCTCTCCCCCCTCTCTCTCTCCCCCCTCCCCTCCTCCCACTCTCTCTCCCCTCCCCTCCTCTCCTCCCCCTCTCTACCCCCACTCTCTCCCCCCCCTCTCTCTCCCCCTCCCCCCTCTCTCTCTCTCCCCCATCTCTCTCTCCCATCTCTCTCTCTCTCCCCCATCTCTCTCCCCACTCTCTCTACCCCCTCCCCTCCTCCCACTCTCTCCCCCAGCTCTAAAGGTGGTGTTGGTGTGTTTTGAGCGGCAGCTGGGGAACCAGTGGTATCGCCTCAGCCTGCAGGTCAAGGAGATGTCTCTGAGGAAGGTGGGAGGCCTGGCCTTCTGGGACTTCATAGATTTCATAGTGCGTACTCGGATTCCCATCTTCGTCCTGCTGCGCCCCTTTATCCAGTGCAAGGTAGGAGCCCTGTGTAGTATTATTACACTGTATCCTCCATTCTGTGTAGTATTATACTGTACCCTCCATTCTGTGTAGTATTATACTGTATCCTCCATTCTGTATAGTATTATACTGTACCCTCCATTCTGTGTAGTATTATACTGTATCCTCCATTCTGTATAGTATTATACTGTACCCTCCATTCTGTGTAGTATTATACTGTATCCTCCATTCTGTGTAGTATTATACTGTATCCTCCATTCTGTATAGTATTATACTGTATCCTCCATTCTGTGTAGTATTATACTGTACCCTCCATTCTGTGTAGTATTATTATACTGTATCCTCCATTCTGTGTAGTATTATACTGTATCCTCCATTCTGTGTAGTATTATACTGTATCCTCCATTCTGTATAGTATTATACTGTACCCTCCATTCTGTGTAGTATTATACTGTATCCTCCATTCTGTATAGTATTATTATACTGTATCCTCCATTCTGTGTAGTATTACACTGTATCCTCCATTCTGTATAGTATTATACTGTATCCTCCATTATGTGTAGTATTATACTGTATCCTCCATTCTGTGTAGTATTATACTGTATCCTCCATTCTGTATAGTATTATACTGTTTCCTCCATTCTGTGTAGTATTATACTGTATCCTCCATTCCGTGTAGTATTATTATATTGTACCCTCCATTATGTGTAGTATTATACTGTACCCTCCATTCTGTGTAGTATTATACTGTATCCTCCATTCTGTGTAGTATTATACTGTATCCTCCATTCTGTATAGTATTATACTGTATCCTCCATTCTGTGTAGTATTATACTGTATCCTCCATTCTGTGTAGTATTATACTGTACCCTCCATTCTGTATAGTATTATTATACTGTATCCTCCATTCTGTGTAGTATTATACTGTACCCTCCATTCTGTGTAGTATTATACTGTACCCTCCATTCTGTATAGTATTATACTGTACCCTCCATTCTGTATAGTATTATACTGTACCCTCCATTCTGTATAGTATTATACTGTACCCTCCATTCTACTACCCTGTATAGTATTATACTGTACCCTCCATTCTGTATAGTATTATACTGTACCCTCCATTCTGTGTAGTATTATACTGTACCCTCCATTCTGTGTAGTATTATACTGTACCCTACATTCTACTACCCTTCTCTCTCTCTCTCTCTCTCTCTGTCTAACTCTCTCTCTCTCTGTCTCTCCCTCTCTCTGTCTAACTCTCTCTCTCTCTCTCTCCCTCTCTCTGTCTAACTCTCTCTCTCTCTATCTCCCTTCCTCTCTTTCTCTCCCTCTCTCTTTCTCTCCCTCTCTCTGTCTCTCTTGCTCTTCTTCTCTCTCTCTCTCTCTCCCTCTCGCTAACTCTCTCTCTCTCTATCTCCCTCCCTGTCTCTCTCTCCCTCTCTCTTTCTCTCCCTTTTCCTCTCTCTGTCTAACTCTCTCTCTCTCTCTAACTATCTCCCTCGCCCTCTCTCTCTCTTCCTCTCTCTTTCTCTCTCTCTCTCTCTCTCTCTCTCTCTCTCTCTCTCTCTCTCTCTCTCTCTCTCTCTCTCTCTCTCAATGTCAATTCAAAGAGGGCTTTATTGGCATGGGAAACATACTGTATGTTAACATTGCCAAAGCAAGTGAGGTAGATAAATATACAAAAGTGAAATAAACAATAAAAATGAACAGTAAACATTACACTCACAGAGGTTCCAAAAGAATGAAGACATTGCAAATGTCATATTATGTATATATACAGTGTTGTAACGATGTACAAATGGTTAAAGTACAAAAGGGAAAATATATAAGCATAAATATGGGTTGTATTTACAACGGTGTTTGTTCTTCACTGCTTGACCTTTTCTTGTGGTAACAGGTCACAAATCCTGCTGCTGTGATGCACACTGTGGTATTTCACCCAGTAGATATGAGAGTTTATCAAAATTGGGTTTGTTTTCAAATTCTTTGTGGATCTGTGTAATCTGAGGGAAATATGTGTCTCTAATATGGTCATACATGGGCAGGAGGTTAGGAAGTGCAGCTCAGTTTCCACCTCATTTTGTGGGCAGTGTGCACATAGCCTGTCTTCTCTTGAGAGCCAGGTCTGCCTACAGTGGCCTTTCTCAATAGCAAGGCTATGCTCACTGAGTCTGTACATAGTCAAAGCTTTCCTTAAGTTTGGGTCAGCCACAGTGGTCAGGTATTCTGCCACTGTGTAGTTTAGGGGCAAATAGCATTCTAGTTTGCTCTGTTTTTTTGTTAATTCTTTACAATGTGTCAAGTAATTCTCTTTTTGTTTGATTTGGTTGTGTCTAATTGTGTTGCTGTCCTGGGGCTCTGTGAGGTGTGTTTGTGAACAGAGCCCCAGGACCAGCTTGCTTAGGGGACTCTTCTCCAGGTTCATCTTTCTGTAGATGATGGCTTTGTTATGGAAGCTTTGGGAATCGCTTCCTTTTAGGTGGTTGTAGAATTTAACGGTTCTTTTCTGGATTTTGATAATTAGCCTAATTCTGCTCTGCATGCATTATTTGGTTTTCTACGTTGTACACAGAGGATATTTTTGCAGAATTCTGCATGCAGAGTCTCAATTTGGTGTTTGACCCATTTTGTGAATTCTTGGTTGGTGAGCGGACACCAGACCTCACAACCATGAAGGGCAATGGGTTCTATAACTGATTCAAGTATTTTTAGCCAGATCCTAATTGGTATGTCGAATTGTATGTTCCTTTTGATGGCATAGAATGCCCTTCTTGCCTTGTCTCTCTCTTTTCGTGCTCTCTTCTCCCGTTCCCTTCATCTCCTTCCTCTTTCACCCCTCCCAGCTCCTGACCCAGCCAGCTGACTCCCAGGAGGAGATCACGGCCCGCCACCACATCGCTGACCAGCTGGAGCGCCGTTTCATCCCCCGCCCCCTTTGCAAGAGCTCCCTGTTCGCAGAGTTCAACAACGAGCTGAAGATCCTCAAGGAGGCCGTGCACAGTGGCTCTGGTTGGTGACCCACTGATTAGTATACTAGTTATTAGTAGAGTAGCCGTTAGTATACTACTTTATAGTGCACTACCCATTAGTACACTACCCATTAGTAAACTACCCGTTAGTGGACTACCCATTAGTGGACTACCCATTAGTGGACTACACCCATTAGTTCACTACCCATTAGTAAACTACCCGTTAGTGGACTACCCATTAGTACACTACCCATTAGTGGACTACACCCATTAGTACACTACCCATTAGTAAACTACCCGTTAGTGGACTACCCATTAGTGGACTACCCATTAGTGGACTACACCCATTAGTACACTACCCATTAGTGGACTACCCGTTAGTGGACTACACATTAGTGGACTACCCATTAGTACACTACCCATTAGCCCACAACCCATTAGTGCACTACCCATTAGTGGACTACCCATTAGTACACTACCCATTAGTGGACTACCCATTAGTGCACTACCCATTAGCGGACTACCCATTAGTACACTACCCATTAGCGGACTACCCATTAGTGCACTACCCATTAGTGGACTACCCATTAGTGGACTACCCATTAGTGGACTACCCATTAGTGGACTACCCATTAATGGACTACACATTAGTGGACTACCCATTAGGACACTACCCATTAGTGGACTACCCATTAGTACACTACCCATTAATGGACTACACATTAGTGGACTACCCATTAGCACACTACCCATTAGTGGACTACCCATTAGTACACTACCCATTAGTGGACTACCCATTAGTGGACTACCCATTAGTGGACTACCCATTAGTACACTACCCATTAGTCCACAACCCATTAGTGGACTACCCATTAGTACACTACCCATTAGTGGACTACCCGTTAGTGGACTAACCCATTAGACACTAGTACACTACTCATTAGGCGGGGGACTACCAGTTAGTGGATAACATTGTGGGATACCATAGCGGACTACCCCATTAGTACATACCCAGTAGTGATACCATTAGTGGGACATCAATTAGTAACTAACCATTAGTACATACCCATTAGTCCACAACCCGTTATCTACTATCCGTTAGTGACTACCCATATCCCACAAACCCGTTTAGTTATACTATCCGTTAGTGCACTACCCTTATAACACTACCCATAGTCCCTATCCATTAGCACTACTTCCAGTTGGCGTACCCTTAGTACACTACTCATTAGCGACACTCACTTACACCGTTAGTTGCCACTACCCGTCAGTACGCTGCACGGTTTACCCCTACGCAGCTGTAGTCCACTACCTTGTGCACTACCCTTTAGGTGCACTACCATTAGTGCACTACCCATTAGTGCACCACCAGCTAGAGACTACCCATTAGATAACTATCCATTACCAACTATAGCCATTAGCACACACCCAATGCCCATGTTAACACTTTTGTTTAAATGACAGTTATGATAAGAGAATGTTCGTTCATGTGCCCTGCTGCCCACACCGTACCAGGGCTAAGACGTCTCCTAAAGTGGCACGTCCACCTGCTGTACCGCCTGTCGCTGGCCCAGTCACCGGCCAACACCGGGCCGGGCATCGGTGTGGGAGCAGGTTAGAGCCAGCCCGTCACGCCAGTCCCTCTCAGGACCGCTAGGACCGCACCGACGAGGAGACGAACAGGAGCAGGAATAAGTCAGAACCCTCCTACTACTATCACTACCACTATCACTATCACTGAGTCAGACACCACTACTACTACCACTACCACTATCACTCTATCACTGAGTCAGACACCACTACTACTATCACTACCACTATCACTTCTATCACTGAGTCAGACACCCTACCTACTACCTACTACTATCACTTCACTCTATCACTGAGTCAGACACCCTCCTACTACTACTCACTACCACTAATCACTCTATCACTGAGTCAGACACCCCTCCTACTACTACACTATCCTACCTATCACTCTATCACTGAGTCAGACACCACTCCTACTACTACCACTACCACTATACTATACATGAGTCAGCACCCCTCCTACTACTACTACTATCACTACACTATCACTCTATCACTGAGTCAGACACCCTCCTACCTACTAACATACACTATCCTCTATCACGAGTCAGACACCCTCCTACACTAATACTACATCATACAATATCACTCTATCATGAGTAGACACCACTCCTACTACTCATCACTACCACTATCATCATGATCAACTGATCAGACACCCCTCCTACCTTACTACTACTATCATATCACTCTATTCAATGAGTCAGACACCCTCCTACTACTATCACTCCCACTATCACTCGTATCACTGAGTCAGACACCACCTACCTACTACTATCATACCACTTCACTATATCACTGAGTCAGACACCCCTCCTCTACTATACTACCACTATCACTCTATACTGAGTCAGAAACCCTCTACTACTATCACTACCACTATCACTCTATCACTGAGTCAGACCCCTCCTACTACATCACTACCACTATCACTCTATCACATGAGTCAGACACCACTCCTACTACTATCACTCACCACATAACTATATCATGAGTCGAACCCTCCTACTACTACTACTATCACTCCAATCACTCTATCACTGAGTCAGACACCACTCCTACCTACTATCACTACCACTATCACTCTATCACTGAGTCAGACAACCCCTCTACTAATACTACATCACTACCACTATACACTCTATCACTGAGTCAGACACCATCTACTACTACTATCACTACCACTATCACTAATCACTGAGTCAGACAACCCCTCCTACTACTACTACTATCACTATCACTCTACACTGAGTCAGACACCCCTCCTATGCTATCACTACCACTATCACTCTTCAATGAGTCAGACACCCTCCTACTACTATCACTATCCTACTATCATCTATATCACTGAGCAGACACCCTCCTATACTATCATACCACTATCACTCTACTGAAGTCAGACACCCCTCCTACTACTATCACTACCACTATCACTCTATCACTGAGTCAGACACCCTCCTAACTACTATCAACCACTATCACTCTTCACTGGAGTCAGAACCCTCCTCTACTACTATCCCTACCACTATCACTCTATCACTGAGTCAGACAACTCCTACCTATACTTCACTACCACTATCACTCTATCACTGAGTCAGACCACCTCTACTAACTATACATACCCTATCACTCTATCACTGAGTCAGACACCACTCCTACTATACTCCACTATCACTCTACACTGAGTCAGACACCCTCCTACTACTATCACTATACTCTATCACGAGTCAGACACCCCTCCTACTACTATCTACCACTATCACTCTGTCACTGAGTCAGACACCCTCCTACTACTACCACTACCACTATCACTATCACTGAGTCAGACACCACTCCTACTACTATCACTACCACTATCACTCTATCACTGGTCAGACACCACCTACTACTATCACTACCACTATCACCTTATCACTGAGTCAGGACACCTCCTACCTACTACTACTGTCACTATCACTCTATCACTGAGTCAAACCTCCTCCTACTACTACTACTACTCACTATCACTCTATACATGAGTCAGACACTCCTCCTAACTACTATACTAACTCACTATCACTCTATTCACTGAGTCAGACACCACTCCTACTACTACACTACTATCACTCTATCACGAGTCAGACACCACTCACTACTATCACTACCACTATCACTCTATACGATCAGCACCAACTCCTACACTATCATACCACTATACTCTTCACTGAGTCAGACACCACCCTAATACTACCACTATCACTACCACTATCACTCATAGAGTCAGACACCCCCCTACCTATCTCCTATCACTACACGTATCACTCTATCACTGAGTCAGACACCACTCCTACTACTATCATACCATATCACTCTATCACTGGTCAGGACACCCTCCTACCTACTACACTATCACTACACTATCCTCTATCACTGAGTCAGAACCCTCTACATACTCACTACACTACACTATCCTCACACTTACCTATACTACTACATATCACTCTCATGAGTCAGAACACACTCCTTTACCTACTACTACTACTACTATCACTCTCTATCACTGAGTCAGACACTCCTCCCTACTACTACTACTATCATATCACTATCACTCTATCACTGAGTCAGACCACCACTACTACTACTACTACCACTATCACTCTATCACTGAGTCAGACACCACTCCTACTACTACACTACCACTATCACTCTATCATGAGTCAGACACCACTCCTACTACTACACTACCACTATCACTCTATCACTGAGTCAGACACCACTCCTATTACAACACTATCACTACCACTATCACTCTATCCCGAGTCAGACACCCCCTAACTACTCTACTACTATCACTATCACTATCACTATCACTGAGTCAGACACCCCTACCTATACTACTATCACTACCACTATCACTCTATCACTGAGTCAGGACACCCCTCCTACCTATATACTATCACTACCTATCACTCTATCATACGAGTCATACACCCCCCTACCTACTACACTATCACTACCACTATCACTCTGTCACTGAGTCAAGACACTCCTACTAACCTACTACTACTATCACTCTATCACTGAGTCGACACACTCCTACTACTACCACTACCACTATCACTCTATCCCTGGTCAGACACCCCTCCTACTACTACCACTATCACTACACTCTATCACGAGTCTACACCACTCCTACACCACTATCACTACCACTATCACTCTGTCAGAGTCAGACACACCTACCTATATACTACCACTACCACATCACTCTATCACTGAGTCAAACCCATCCTTACTAATACCACTATCACTACCTATCACTCTGTCACTGAGTCAGACACCCTCTATACATACTACCATACACTATCACTCTACACTGAGCAGACACCACTCCTACACTACATCATCAAATATCACTCTATCACTGAGTCGGACACCACTCCTACCTACTACTACTATCACTATCACTCTTCACTGAGTCGACACCCCTCACTACTACCACTACCACTATCACTCTATCACTGAGTAAGACACACCCTCTACCTACTACTACTACACTATCACTCTATCACTGAGTCAGACACACCTCCTACTACTACCACTACCACTATCACTCTATCACGTACAGACACCACTCACACTACACTACCACTATCACTCTATCATGAGTCAGACACCCTCCTATACTACCACTATCACTATCACTCTATCACTGAGTCAGACACCCCTCCTACTTCCTACCACTCCACTACACTCTGTCACGAGTCAGACACCCTCCTACTACTACCACTACCACTATCACTATCACTGAGTCAGACACCACTCCTACTACTACCACTACCACTATCACTCTATCCTGAGTCAGACACCCTCCTACTACTACCACTATCACTATACTTCTCACACTGAGTCAGTACACTCCTACTATACCACTATCACTACCACTATCACTCTGCACTGAGTCAGACACCCATCCACTAACTACTATACCACTACCACTATCACTCTATCACTGAGTCAGACACCACTCCTAATACTACCACATCATCACTATCACTCTGTCACTGAGTCAGACACCCCCTACCTACTACTATCACTACCACTATCACTCTATCACTGAGTCAGACACCACTCCTATACTATTCACTACCACTCACTTATCACTGAGTCAGACACCCTCACTACTCTACTACACTACACTATCACTCTTCACTGAGTCGACACACCTCCTACTATACTACCACTAATTCACTCTATCACTGAGTCAGACACCCTCTACCTACTATATACACTTATCAACTCTATCACGAGTCAGAACCCCTCCTACTAATACACTAACACATCACTCT